>NW_015386959.1:131390-133230 GCF_001527695.2 Protobothrops mucrosquamatus
CAATCTTTGTTGTTTTTAGCAATTGAAATGAGTCCAAATAACTTTGTATAAAATTAGTTTGCCTAATAGTTTCCACATTTAGTCCCAGTATAGATTCACAATTAAATTGCTCTGACTCTTCAAATTGTATATCTTGATATATAAAAGCCTGTTCAGGGTTACTCAATCTCTCTTCTATTATTCCTTGTTCCACAATTTTTTGATGAAAGTTCTTGATCCAGTAGATTTTTTTTTCTTTCTTTATGCATTTGCAATTTATGCCTTTGCATGTACAACTACACATTGTGAATGAATACAATGAGATTCCAGGTCAACTGTTTTGTGTGAATACAGGTGATATTGAAGCATCTAAATATATTGAACAATGTCTTGAAAAAACTTAGTTAAATGGAAACTCACTTATTAATAAGACCTTACATGGCCAAATGAAAAGAATGCCAACATTAAATGTTTAGCTGAGTTGTAAAACTGCCATTACAATGAACTATCTTATGGGATTACCATGAGAATAAATATTGTAATGACTTTTTCTGCATTTATGAGTAAATAACATTTTTATTGGCTCCTGTTTTGTTTAGCCAATCTAATGGATCTATATTAAAACCCTGAGTGAACTAGAAGATAATTAATACAACCTTGCTCACTTTGTGCTTACATCATTTGTCTATTTTTCTGCAAAACACATGATATAACCATTAACCCACTCATGTTTCCCAGTGAGGGAATTTATTTCAGGCCAATTCAATATAATTGCTATTGAAAGTTGGATTAGACCACAGAAATACATGGTTTTGCACAGCTGCTGTTTAAACAATAATACTGCTGCTTAATACACAGTATTATAAAATATACTTTTATAATACTTTATCCCAGCAAAATTTTAATCCTAATGTTTAAGAGGAAGGTTCAACTCTCTGTAGGTAAAATTAATATCAGTGTATAATAATCATAACATTATTCCCATGAGTCAAGTGCAATTAACAGATTTCAAAACAAATAACAAAGACTAGAGGTCCATTTTATTGTAGTGTCTAGAATTATCCAGCCATTGCTACGTGGAATTATCAGAACAGTAATCACAACAGATTTTATGTCTTCTCAAGTATAGTTGGATTATGATAGCAATTGCCTTAAGCTTAAATCATTAGTGGGGATCTAAATTAGTGAAACTGTAAGACTACTTTCCAACAAAAATATCTCCATTGTTTGGTGGATGGCCTATATTGTCCATCCCCCACTGGTGTCAAGTTGGGTTTTTAATTACTGCTGGCAATACTTTCCAACAAACATATCCGGAAGAAACTAAGTTGGGATCACATCAGGTATGCTTATATATCAATAGATTGAAAATTGAAGATGTATCTGTTTTGACATACATAGGTGTTATAGACATAAACTGAAGATCAAAGATGTTATGGACATCTAGATCAGATCGAGGTTTTATCTAATGCAGTCTATTCTGTTCAATAGGAATGATCATCTACTCATACTTTATACTTATCAGTATAAGAAATAAATTGAAAATAGTTTTCAGTATTCTCTGATGTTTTAAATATGCTGTATTGTATTAAAATAATTATCAGAATATATATATATATATATATATATATATATATATATATATATATATATATATATATATATGTAGGTCTTTGGTCATTCGGGTTTTCTCCCGTGTAGAATTGGAAGTGTCCTGGCGATGTTTCGACGAAGTCACATTCGTCATCTTCAGGCTGGTGTCTTCAGCTTCGTGCTTCTGGGAGTAGTGTGTGTGATCGCAGCTGTTTCTTCCTTTTAACTGCCAGTGGGGTTTGAGCTGATTGGGTGGGAGCTTGGCTGT
>NW_015386959.1:133700-164276 GCF_001527695.2 Protobothrops mucrosquamatus
TGGCAGTTAAAAGGAAGAAACAGCTGCGATCACACACACTACTCCCAGAAGCACGAAGCTGAAGACACCAGCCTGAAGATGACGAATGTGACTTCGTCGAAACGTCGCCAGGACACTTCCAATTCTACACGGGAGAAAACCCGAATGACCAAAGACCTACATACAAACACCCGTGAAAACCTCAGAAAACATATATATATATATATATATATATATATATATATATATATATATATATATATATATATGTGTGTGTGTGTGTGTGTGTGTGTGTGTGTGTGTGTGTGTGTGTGTGTGTGTGTGTGTGTCAGTACTAGCAAGTCTGTTAAAAATGAATATTGAGATAAATATCAAAATATCTTTAAGCTTCCATCTTTCAGGGAAATATAAAAGTGTACAAGTGCAAAACTCTGTCACTGCTATTATCCTGCTGCAGAGATTATCTACCCTGGGTCCAAGTGGTTTTGGACTGTGGCTTCCATAATCCATAACTGGCATGACCAAATATGACAAGAACATCAACCCTAAATTCAAAAAACTAAAATCCACACATTCAAAATTTTGCCAATTAAAAACAAAATGAAACAAAAACAGACTCCTAGCAGATTTGGACATGGTCTTTCATCTGGTGATAAATGTGCTTTCTGTGAAAACTAGGCCTGAGCTCTGTATGCTACTGGAAAATGAGACCATTTTTGAAATGGAAGACACTGAGTCCCATCCACCTCTTCTGCCCTATCAGAAGGTAATATTTGCTTTCTTGTTTAATTGTCTCTCATATGAAAATTTAGTTAGGGATAGCTTGTTCACTATGGAATACAATATTTAGGTTTTAAAACAGTATAGAACATTGTGATCTATACACTGTGAAGATACACTGCATCTTCCTTCCTTCCTTCCTTCCTTCCTTCCTTCCTTCCTTCCTTCCTTCCTTCCTTCCTTCCTTCCTTCCTTCCTTCCTTCCTTCCTCATTACTCTACTCCAGTGAGACATTACACATTACATTTACAAAGTCCTGATTTGGCACATAACCATATATCTACAATAGGAACCTGCAGCTGTGTTTTATCAAAGCCATTTTTAATTAATAAAATAATAGGATAGAGCTTCAGTATGCCTCAAGCTCTACATAGAAAAATTTAGTTCCTGATCTCACAAGAAGCTTAAGGACTATTTATATAGATCTGTGTAGTTCAATTATAGTAATTATCTACTACTGCCATTAACATTACTAAAGCCATACTGACATCTGCCCTCAAAAGTCTTGTCAATGCTTGAAAAGTATAAACAAGAAACCAACCAGTTTACCTACCTTTCTGCACACTGTTTCTCTTTTTACTTCTTAAAAACTGTGTTTTGCTGAACGAAATACATTTTGTATTCTAGCATAGTTACTTTAATAAAGAATAAATAGCTCCCCAACTTGCAAAAATGGTATTCTTCTTGAAGCAAGCTTCCTTATTTCTTTCTTTAGTATATGATTGTTTGATTACCAAATTCTTGCTCCAAAAATATTACATCTGTGTACTAAATTATTTGATGAATGGCACTTATTCATCAATAGTGGATTGATTTATTCACTAATAATGAAATGGTTTATTCCGTGATTTTGCTACTTTTATTTATTATTTATTGCTATAATAAACTTGTTTCAGAATATTGCTGTATTTGTGAAGCCTTATAAATTACAACAATTGCAAAACAATATATATATAAATATATAAATTATTGGCTTGTATTCTCTCCTAGAATTTAAGCAGGTCTTGATTTTCTGGAGTTTGCAATTTTATTAATATTATGTAATAAAGTTTCTAATATATCTTATTTTTTTTTAAAAAGCACTTGTTTCTTTTTTAAAAATAGTTGCATAGGAAGATGATTTTCAGAGGGAAAAAGTGCAAGTAAATGTTGAATATTGTACAAGGATTTTGCATCATAGAATGAAAAAAACTGCATGCATTCTTCAGTGCTCCAGAGTCTTATTTTTCTTGCTATAAAGCCAACCTGTTTGCATTGTTCCACACAGTTGGAGTGTTTATGTGCTATATACAGTAATTACACTGTATTATTCGAGTAATTATACTGTATATTCCAGATCAGAACTGAAAAATTACCCAATCAGCAGTGGGTGACTGCTATGTTGGCTTACTATACTACAGACCCTCGGTATCAGCAACTCTTCATCAATCTGGTAAGAGTAAAAGCAATTCTAAAAGCACACATTTCCTTTGCATACAATGTGTTTGTTATATCTTCTCTTCTGTTTATGACGGCTGTGTCAGTTACACTGATTTACATAAACACTGCCAATCCTGGGACGATATACTCTCAACAAAAGTAACTGAGTACAAACAGCATTCCTGAGTTTTAATTCATATTATATAAACATAACAGATGTTGATACAATGAGCCAACAAAAGGAAAAGAAGGAAAGAAGAAAACAACCATTGCATGTGGGCCAGCAATTAAAATGTTCCAGATTATCCAAAAGATGCAATGTTAATAGAACATATCCTTTAAAACTCAATATTTGATTTCTATGCAACCACGAAGACCTAGTATTCTGCACCAATTTTTTTCAGTTTCTTTAACCATATTTCTAGTAATATAGGAATGAAAATCAGGGGGCTGATAAATAAATAAAAGAAGAAGAATCACGCCAGTTTGCCTACCCCTCTGCAAAATGTGCTACTTCTTTAAATGTAATTTTTATTGAAGGAATTTTTGACAAGATAAAAACAGTACAAATACTAGAAAAGAAAGAAAGAAAACAAGAAAGAATGATGAATAAATTAAGAAAAAAATTGAAATAGAAAAGAAAAAAAATCCCTGAAAAAGAAGTGGCTTCTGATCTTTTTTGATTGTGGTTGTAAATGCATTTATATTTTACCCTCTCTGTCTAAAGTCACATCATAATTACCTTCTTTCCATAAACTATTTTTTTCCAATCCTCAAATCCACAAATCACAAGATCATTTTTCTCTTTTGTTTCAACATAAAGTCCATAAGGGTTTCCACTTACTGATAAATGTAGTTATTGATCTTTCTCTATCAAACAACTTTTTTTTTTCCATCTTCCAATTGGCATGTATTTTTCATGGTTGCAACATCCTGGGATCAAATGATCGCCATCTGCAGTCTTCCCAATCTTGACAAACAGTCAGTTGGAGAAGCAAGATTGACTTAATGACCACATGATTTTTCTAAGCAGTCTCAGTGATTCGTTTAACAACTGTGGTCAAAAATGATCATAAAATTGTGTACGACTCACTTAATAACCACCTTGTTTAGCAACTGAAATTCTGGTCCCAGTTTTGGTTGTAATTGTTTTTATCACTTTAAATTACCAATGAGATGTTGTTGTCATTTTTTTTAAAAAAAAGTTTCAATCTTTTTCTCTTAATCTGTTCTTTATCTTTCAGGATCCATATGTAAACAAATCAGCAGTATCAGTTCAAGCTCATTTCTCACTGCAACGCACATACATCATATTTCGGTCTCTGGGTCTTCGTCATTTAACAGTAGTTGATTTGCAAAATAAAGTTGTTGGCATGATCACTAGGAAAGACCTGATATCCTTTCAACTAGAAAAGAAACTGGGATCCCAGAAAGCATCACCCCAACCTCACTCAGATGATGAGCTTTTAGACTAGGAAATACCTCAAATGAAGATTGAACTAATAATCAAACATTATTGTATTCTTTTTTTGGTGATAGTGGTGGTGAAAGTAGACTTAACATTTTTTCATAATGAATGAAAGAAATATATAAATTGTTTATATTTGAAGATCTTAAATTGTACTTTTTCAGCTCAAATTATACGGTACATGGCTAATGCTCAATTCCCATTGTGACTGTTTTACAACAAATGAAAGGAAGAATGATTTTTTTGAATTCATAATCTATGTTAATCACATACTTGTGAATCTAAGATAGCACATATTATTATTCTATACCAGGAGAGCCTGAAGTTATATGAAGCGAATGTAGCCAGAGACTAGTGAGAACTCTTATATTGCCTTCTATGAATGAAAAGAATTAATATATATATAATATATATATAAACCTGGAATGGCAGGAGAAAATATATAAAAATTTTCCCTTGGATTATTGACATACCTAGGCTCTGATTGCTATATACTGCAGTAGGCAGATCTTATACAATAATTGGTTTCATTCTTGTCTTCAATAAAGTATCTTCATTAGCTGAGTTGTGTCCAAGATTCTACCATAGACTAAACTGTTAAATGGTGAAAAAAAAAGCTTTGAAATCTGGAGAGCCAAGGGTTGTTGTTATTTTGAGCTGAAAGATTATATTAGGACTGTATAAAGCTTCTAAAAGTGTTTGGTGAAGTCTACCTGGTACATCAGAAGGTTATCACAAAATTGTAATGCTTTAATATGATAGAGAAGAAACCAATTAAACACAGGGAACTAATCATGTATGCTGTATACATTTCTTTTATTTAAACTAAATTGTCATTAAATTTTTGTTTTGGTCTACCATTATTTTTAATATGGTCTTCACAAGCCTTTAGATACTAAATATATTCCTTAGCTTAAAAATGTTATGTATCACTGATGTAAAAAATTCAGAAAATCAGCATTGCTATAATATGTCACAATATATATGAAGAAAATTGGAAAACAATCCAAGATGAGTTTGGGAAAGAATGGAGCAAAAGATTATCATCATGTTGGCTTAGGGAAGAAATCAGTAATTTTTACTTATTGAAAAATGAAATACTTTCCCCAAATACTGCAAATTAAGTTATTTTTAAAAAACATATTGGTACGTAGATCATAAAACAATTTTAAAAATACATACATTATACATACATACATACATACATACATACATACATACATATCCTGAATGTAAATAGCACAATTTGATTAATCACTGCTAGTGAGATGAATGTATTAACATAGCAAACTGATGCTAGCCAATGACATTTTATAGCAAATAAATTGTATAAGATCTAATATTTTTGATATAAACTGACATTCTTTATATTACATTTTTGGGATAGTAATGATGAAAAAATAATTGGTAAAATGATTGATCCAATGCTGAAAATAATGATCAAGAATTGACTGGGAAGTGGACTTTTTATGACATGGAAGTGAAAGCTGAAAAAAACAAGACAGAAAGAGTATTGACAATTTTGAACTTTGGATAGCCAAGAATACAAACAATTGGATCATAGAACAAAGTAGTTTAAACTTGCAAGAATATTATGACTAGCCAAGAAAGAGTCCTGAGAATACCATGGTTGGCCATCTAGGAAAACAAACAAATGGATCAAATTAATGCAGAGTTCTGAGGCACAAAGATCAAATTATCACATTTTGGACACATTAAATGAAAATCCATCTCCCTTGAGAAGTGGGAGGAAAAGTGGAAGGAAAGAGAAAAGGATGATTAGTAGCAAGATTACAGCAACAATAGGTACAACATTGGAAGAATTAAAGGCCAGATTGGGAACGTAACAATCTGGAAAAGATCTGTCTACAAGATCACTAAGAGTCAAGCACTGATTTGTTGGCACATAATCAACCAATATTTTCTTCTGGCATATTTGTGAAGATATTTTACTTTTTATTAAAAATAACCCTAATATCCAAGCTCATTATTTTTTGTAGAAATTATTCTTAAAATTATTTGGAAGAGGAATAGTTTGAAAAATCCTTGCTCCAAGATTGCTTAGTATGTGAAAAACTAATTTCATGGTTCTTAAAATCTCAGCCAATACACTGGAAGTTTACATAAGAACAAAATCTAAAAATTTTCCACATGTACTTTCAAAAAGGACTTTAATTGAATAGAGGATTTTTTTCCTTAAAGAGAGTTCTCAAAAAAGTTAATATAATCAAAGGTGGTTATTAGATAATTAGATTAATGATCTAAAAGCTACTTTTTAAATTATACTTAGTAATTATATTATAGATTATTATCTGCTTCAGAGATATACTGTGCAATGTATGAAGAGAAAATTGTACTTTTCTCTCACAATGGTTGGATCAAAAATAATTAGAATACAATAGGCTCATTCAATTCAGGAGGCTTTATATTAGGTCATGCATTTACACTAGTTCATAGTTTAATAAGACGTTACCCATTTCTACTTCCTGAATGTATATGTGAATCAGAATTTAGTTATATGCCAAAATGCACTTCTGATTTTTTGTGATATAGCTTAGTGTTACAGTGTTTAAAAGTATATACAATATGTATATTAGGCAAAATGTATAGCGTAATGACTTTGGAGTAATGTCTTTTGTTGAAGATCACAATAAAATTGATCTTCAGTGAAATTTGTTGAAACCAGTTTTCTTTAATCATACAATATATTCTACTACAGAAAGATGCTCTTCTGAACTGCAACCATTGCAGTGACCCATGACTCTAACTATATAAATTACTCAGGTCCAAAGGCACTTCCTTTTCTCCCTTAGTCATGGAGCTCTATCTAGCAAGTCACAGATATCCTGTTTTATTTCTTGGCACCTCAAAACATCCACCATTTACTCATTTCTATTTTCCTTACTTTAACCAGCCCCAACCTGTGGATTTACTTAGCTTATTTAACAGTATCCCATTCTAGAGGCCCATTGCCCCGGTGATCTGTCATAGAGCAAATATTGAAGAAAGCTATTGAGCAACTCAAAGAAGAAAAGAAAACTTTATTTGGTCCTACATATGAACAGAAGTTGAGGTGAGGCTGAAGAAGCCAATTTCGTTTGGCCAATTAGATGCGTCCATTGCAGAGGGAGTCCCAGCCACCCTCGCCACGCAGTCTGTCCAACTCACCATAGGGGACCACGTAGAGACTCTAATGTTTTTTTTATAATATATTTTATTGATTTTTTAACATAGTCACCTTAATATTTGGTAAACAGTGTGTTGTCTGGGTTTACATTTAAAAAACATTCATTAACAGTTAGTTTCCATGATCTATAATCCACATAATAGCTTTACTTGATTTCCTCTTTTTCCCATAATGTTCTCTTTAGCCAACCTTAAGTTAATATAATTCTTGTTGTTTTGATAGATAACAATTGGGTATAAAATTTTTTCTAATATTTCTACAGATAATAATCACATTAATATAATATTTCTTTTCTATCCAGTCATTCTGGTTGCCTCATCATAGATCCTATTTACAGTTCTTGTTACATTTGTTTTTGCCACAATGTTCAAGACATTGTTACTGGTTAAGGTTTTCTCATAGTTAATTACTAAATATTTAAATATAATTTCTAAATATTTAAGTCTATTTTTCTCATATAAGCCATCCCAATACTTTTACATTTCTTAAGGAATAAATAAGACTAAAAAAAGAAGAATAAGAATAAAGAAAAATAAAAAGATAGTATGCTACTTAAAATACATGTTCCTCCTAAGCTAATATATATTTCCAAAAATTTTCCGTTCTTTTTTACCATAATTAAAAATATGTTTAACCTTTAAATATTCCATTTAATAAATCTAGTCATCTAGTCTTTTAACTCTTATTCAAGACATTTTTATCCATTCTAGTTTTCTTAAAGTCAATCACATTTAAATATCTAAAATATTTCCTTTATATAAGCCATTCCAACTTTTTTATATTACTCATATCAAGAAATAAAATAAGAAGAGAAAAGAAAAAGAGAATACTATGTTACTTGAGGAGCTCATCCCTCTTAAAATAAAATTCATATCCACATTCTTTCTATTTCTTTAACCATATTCAAACAGGTGTTCCTTTTTAAAATATTCTTTCTGATAAGTCCCATCATCTATTTTCTTAATTTTCACTTTAGCCTTTTTCTTTTGCCCAGTATCTTTCTTAATCAATATGTTCTGCTGAATCAAATAATCTTTCCATATTCTTGTGTTACTCTAGTTATAAAAGGTAAGTCAAGTTCAATATCTTTGTGAGAGGCATTTGCCCTTACATATTTGTTGAAAATCTTTTTCTTTCTTTTTCTCTCTGTTTCTCTTATCATTTCTTGTCTCTCCAGTTCTCATGGTGTTCCTGACAACTCTGCAGTCCATTTCGTCCAATTTTTTTTCTTGTCCTCAAATTTGTTTTATGGTCTTAAAGTATAAATTGTCTTTTCCAAATCCAATATTCACAAGAAAGTGGGGCAGTGGCAAATGATGGAGGGCTGAAAGGGGAGGGGGTCTTTCTTTATTCTTTATTCCTGCGGGTTCTGCCATACTCCTGGGGGAGGGAGAAGTCATAGGTGTTACAATATATCCTCTTTATTTCACTATAGCTGCTACAATGTATCCTCTTCATTTCTCTCTATCTGCTTGCTCTTTGAACTATGTCCCTTGATGCCAGCCTGGGGTGAGAAAGGAACGTGCCTCTGGCCATCTGGCTTATCTCTTGCTGTGGAAGAAAAGGGGCAAAGACCTAATGGCCTAACAATCTTGGGAATGGCATCTTATCATCCCCATTCCCACAGCGAATTCACACCTGGAGATTGACTCGTTTGAACTGACTGGATGGATTATTGGGGTGGAATTTGCTAGTTGCTCTTTTAAGATCCTGCCTTCTAAGATCCTGCCTTCTATGCCTGCTGTCAACTTCTCCTAATAAAAGTTCCTTTTGGAATGAAGCCATTCCAAGAGTTCTGCTTTCTTGGGAAGAGGTGGGTCCTTACACCAACATTAGAACTCTCTTGAAATTGGATAATGATCAAAGGCAAACAAATTGAGTTAGGAGAAATCACTTTGTAGTCTAGGTGCTTTTAATTTTAAGGCTGATCATATAACCCCAGTACATTATCCTGTGACAGGGAGTAGAAAGCGTATTTTCTAGGTATTAACAAAATCCATCTTTTTGATAGCATACTCTTTCAAGTTAAACAGATTTACTATCTCGCATTGTTGTGCAAGAGGGCGCACATAATGCTCTTTTTCCTATTTTCCCCACAACAACACTGAGATGGGTTTATTTATTTATTCAATTTCTATAGCTGCCCAACTCAACCAAGTGACTCATGGTGGCTTACAATTCTAAAATTATAAAACAAAAGAGTAAAATAATCCACTAAACAAACAAACGAATAAATAAATACAAACAGCAGCCATGATGATTAATAAACTAACAGTAAAGTAATGAGGCCTTTAACATATTCCAAGCCACATACCATGTACATAGTCAAGTTTTTAAAGCTTTGTGAAAAGCTAACATTTTAAACTTTGTGGGGAGAATATTCCATAAGACAGCAACTACAGCAGAAAAAGTCCGTCTTCTAGTTCCTGTCATTGGACACTCTTTGACTGATGGGATCTGCAGCATGCTCAGTCTGTTGAATTGTGTTGGACGGGTACAGACTCTTGGAAAAAGACAGTTCTTTAAGTACACACTTTGCTACTCTGACCGCCACAAGATAGGCCCCAATAGTGATTCTAGTGCATCTTCATGCCTTGTTTTTCATCAGCGGTGCTCTAGGCATCTCTTAGCCTATTTCCATTGAATTCCATCATATACCATGGGGAGCATTGGGAGCCCTGGGCAAGGAAAGTCCACTTAGTCACAATCTAATCTAAAGCTGCTGTTGCTTTGTTATTCATGCAGCTGCTAAGGCTTCAATCAGACCTAGAAGCAGGTTTTCTAGAATAACCTTATGCTCCCTCTAGAACTCAATTGGATCCATTAGTAACATGGAGAGGCCAATCCAATAGGCCCAGCCTCCCTGTAAAGAGGGCTGATAGTAGAGAACTGGAGGATCATGGCAAGGGAGAAATCTGTATTTCCCTCAAATAAAGACTTTTCTAGCATAGCCCCAACAGAAAAACCAGATCAGGTGTATTACCACTGTTATGCGTTGGCCCCTGAACAATTTGGGTCAGGTCCATGGCTGCCATAGTAGACACAAACTCCTGATCTACCTCTGACTCATGCCCAGTGAAGGCAGATTAAAGTCCCTAGGACGCTGAGTCCAGGAAACTCCACTGCCTTCCCTGCCTGAATCAAGGAGCTCAGACAGCGACGATACCACACAGAAGGGAGGCTGGTACAATAGCGACAATCCCAGGTGTCCCTTGCTGGTGCCCAATTTAAGAAACAGCATCTCACGACTGGCAAGAAGGTATTTGGATGCCTCCCAATTATTTCAGATAATCACTGCCACCCCACCTCCCTTTCCCTGGAGTTTCAACTGATGCCAAATCTGTGAAACCAGGTTGGGCTGAGATAATATGGCTGGCCCCAGATCCCCAGCCATCTTTCATTGTTCAGGGAGAACTAGCACTTACACTGTCCCACTTTCTAGTTCAGTTTTATTTTTATTAATAAAACCTGAATAAGAGTTGTTTGATCACCTTCTAGTCTACACTGTACACATTTATTTATAAAAGATTATTTGTGTATAATATTTCTGAATTATGAGGTTCATCTAATGAATATGTTTATTAGTTATATCTATTTATATCTACAGTACTTTTATATAAGTAAAATAATAAAATCCCCCAAATAATGATCCAGTATTAATCATAACAAAAGATGAGAGTTTTGTTTGTGAAGTTTGGTTACTGGGTTCATGCTAAGAGCATAAATCTGTAGGAAACAAATGAAGGGGCATATAAGAAAAATAAAATTCTTCCACTGGCATTACATGTTCTCTTATGCCAGGAGACTACAGTAGGTTATTCAAATTTAGTTCATGGGTTTGATGTAGAGACCACCTAGACTCCAATTTGGACTTTCAGAAGTTATTTGATCTAGGCCAGAGATAGCCTAATCCAATCCAGTTTCAATGGATACATTGAACCAGATTCAATTTAAAAAGGGGATGCAGTAAGCCCAATTTATAGTAATCAAAGAGATTGTTTTTGAACTATTTTTTTAATTTGCTGAGATGGAAGGTAACGAAAATTCCAGCAATAATAGTCCCTGTAATGGGGAGCAACTTGGCCAGTTTTTGGTTAGAACATGGGGTAGGGTATGCAAGAGAAGGGTGGTTATGAGAAATGATAGTGCTCTTTTCTGAATGTGGTGGAGTTCATTGTCAGAGGAGGAAGTACAAAGGATTCAGTTACTAGTTACTAGGATCTCTCCAACATTTCAGTCCTGTTAATCACATCAATGCAATACTCTCACTCCTTCCTCTTCCTGCCCAGAATGGAATTTCACAAAAACGCTGGATTTTTTTAAATGATTTTCCAATATAATGGAACTCAAAACAAATAAATGAGGGAAGGAGTTTCATGGAGGCTGAATCTGAATTGAGAGAGATCAGTTGTGTTTTTTGTGTTCCACACTGGCTACAACTCATTCTGGCTTGTGATGTAGACTTCAGCTTAATCCAAAGTCCATTTCCAAGACTGTTTTCCCATCTCATTTTTGGAAAACAAATAATGAAACCAAAAATTATTAGTGAAAAGCGATGGTATAGAAAATAGAGATAGTGTACAACAGCATACAACAGATGCAGAAGTTGGCTTTCATCCAGAAAATGCAGGCAGGTTAAATTTCCCACCTAGAAAATGGGGAGGTGTGTTGGAGTAGAAGATTCTATTTCTTAGGATGATTTGTTAGTTATTCAGATTTCCTGTAGCTGGTTGTTCTTTCATTTAGGTTTATTTATTTATTTATTTAATCAATCAATCAATCAATCAATCAATCAATCAATCAATCAATCAATTTTATAGAGCAAGCCAACTCAACCAATTCTCAGAACTTTTCCTGTAAGATATCCTTGGAATTCTGCATCTTGAGGAGCATTCTTAATTGTGTTGTTCTTCATAAGTTCTAGACGTTGCAAGTATCTTTGGCCTTCTGATCTGAAAGGGAGCCATTCAGAGCTTTCTTAGTGAATCATATATCATTGCATATTGATCAAATCTTTGGGATGCTGGTTAAAAGAAGCCAAAATTGGATTTTGAATTCTGATTCTGGACACACCTATCAGTCAAAATATCATTTTAAATGGTTATAAAATTGAATATGGCAATTATTTTCCTCTTGTGATTTTTGACTTATCACAGCTCATTTCTGCTTCACGACTACCCAAGCAGGTTAATTCACAAGGATACCATCACAATTTTTTCTAAAGGGTTTTGTTTTGTTTTGCTTCAGCAAAGCTGTTCTGACACACAACGCAGGGACGAATCAAAGTACAAACCCAAGAATTTTCTCAAAGAATGATTTCCTGCTGGCTTCTACCCTGTTGCTTCATAATTCCTAGTTTACAACTTAAAAACTTTTGTTATAGACACTTTTGTATTTTTTCTGTATAGCTCTTTAAGTTGCTGCAGGTTTGATTTGATGCATGAAACCCACCTGCTGATAGTCACCACTAGATGCCACTCTTTGCAACAAGTTCACAAAGCTCAGCAGGACTTGCTTAATAAACGGAATGTGTCCCATGCATGGCCCACCGCATTGGATAGAACCGTAGCACTACAGAATTATAAAAATGACCTCAGCAGATGTTTATCATTTTTGGATCATTTTCTTAGATTTTGAGCCAAGCTAAGAGATGATATAAGTAGAAGTCATAATGCAGGGTTTGATATTCAAACCACTTAACCCTTGAAATGTTCATTTTTAAAGGAAATATTATTGAAAGTATATGGTTATTCAATTGATTTTTTTCCATTTTCTTCAAAGAAGCAACTTGTTCCATTCCCCGGAGCAGAAGGATGAATTTTTTGAATGAATCTGAGCAACAGGCCAGTAGCACATCTGTTGCACATTTGTTGCACTTTGGTTCATGGCTGTTTCTACATCAGCCTCAGACAAGTCAAGGCCCAATAAAGTGCAGTGTTGCAAATCCAGTTGTTTGAGGTTTCATGGACAAATACATTATCATGATTCTACTCCGAGTTATTGGAATGTTCAGTATAGATCACCACATAGTTCACATTAACAAAACCCTTTATAAATGGTATTTATCGTATATAAATTATATTGTATATAATTGGGTTACACTGAAGAAATATTTCTCTCTATCTCTGCTGGAATCATGAACAGTATGCAGACCTGAACAGAGTTAAAACATTACCTAAAAATATAATTATCTTTAAACTGTATTTAGTATATTGACTTTTTAAGATACTGTTGTACGCTATAATTTTAAGGCATGAGATCATGCTTTAAAATGTGCCTTGTGGCACAAACTGCTTTTTCTCCTATCAGTTTGTTCCCTAATGCACAATAACAACAAAAGAAAAGTCACATGGGCAAACTTAATTTCATTTCTGAAATGAGTCCCATTCTTATTTTCAAATATTTGATCCAGGATTTAATATGGGAAGCATCCTGATGATGCATTGTTTTGCAATTGGGATAAGTTATAAAAATGTTTCATATATGCATACAACTGATTATTTTCCAGAAAATTTGATGAATTTGAGTCTAAAAATCATCTAAAATCTTACATACTATTATACTGTTATTCTGGAATCCCATAGTTTTGGAATGTGGGTGGAACTTGCATGTTTAAATGTTCTTACATACAATAGAAGAAACACAATGTGTAAGAGAAAATAGAAACCTTGTTCCAAAGATGTTCTGTGGTTTGGGAGTTTATGATGTAGGCAAACATTTAAAAAAAACATCCTGATATGCATTCTGAAATGGGATAAATCCAGAATGGCTATACTTATTTTCTGAATAATAGAATTTTAAGACATGCTCCAAGCTTTTATAACTACACAGGTGTGCATTAGTGCATTAATACATTCCAATAACTGGTTTGTTTCAGCCATGATTTAATTAATACATAACACTAAGCTATAAAGTATAGTTTACAAATGTAATAGATGGGCTCCCCCATCAATCCAACAATCCAACAATCCAATTGAATTTATGCAAACCTAGCCATTGATGGGTTCTTATACTTTGTCTCTTTCCTCTTATGAATGGGATTTAACTATTATGAATGACCTGTGGGAAAAACAGTAGAACTCATTCACATTGTTAGTATTTGTATTGTAGTGTTTGGAAATGAATAATGGCCGCTATATTCTATACAATGCAAAAGCTTCATTCCAATGCTATAAACACTAGTTGCTTAGGAAAGGATATTGTCTCATTTTCTTTTTTTATCATATGTTCAATATCACATTTCTGGTCTTAAGACATACAGGCCAAATAGAAAATAGCAATATGAAGTAATTTTCTCAATTCTAATTCTTCCCCCCAAAAAGTTTAAGTTTGGCAGAGAGTTTATTTTTACAACAGAATGTAAAATGATGGTGAATATAAGAGGAAAAAAGATGACTTAAATCTAAAATGAAATTAAAAATGTCTTTTAAAACAGACATTGATAAAGTGATTCCCTGTCTTTCTGAAATCTGTTTCACGAAAGCCATGAAACTCAGCAGAATTTAGCCAATTGTTTGCTTTATATGAGTGTTCCCTCATTTATACTACAACCACCTTTTGAAGCGTTTTATTATCACCCACCAATTTGACACTGAGAAATGGGCTGTATACTATTTGTTGATTTGATGGTCTGTTTACATTAAAAGTGACAAACAAATGGTAAGGCAATTATCCCATTTGGCATAAAAAGCCCCTGCTTAAATGAACCGTTTACTAGAAGACTGTTACTAATTTGCATGTCTTACTTGTATACACTGCATATAACCAGACAAAGAGTGAGAAGAAATTGTCACCAAACAGATGGCTAACATAAGTTGGAGATATGGATAACAGTTCTTTTCTTCCAACTGGAATCTTACTTGGCTTGCTTAGAGTGTCCAGAGGCAGCTGAACACAAGACTAGGTAGGCTTTTAGTTTATTTGAGCACAGCACCTCTTTTACATTTTTAATTAGCAAAGAAGGGATACAGATTATACAGTTAGGAAAGTACAAAAGAAAAACTCCTCCTCCATTACCTTCCCCAGATCATTTATTTATATGTGTATTTGAAAGACCATGGCACACTCCTTCCTTCCACTACACATTGGATGTAACATATAGGCAGATGCTTCTATGAGGGTGTGGGTTGGTTTCCGAACGTTTCGTTACCAGGCTGCGTAACATCTTCAGCAGAGTTTAGGGCAGGCATGTCAAACTCGTGACATCACATGATGTTGTGGGGCGTATCGGGATTTGCTGGCAATGGGGTGGGTGTGGTTTCGGTGTGACGTATCTGGCCCGCAGGCCGGCAGTTTGACATGCCTGGTTTAGGGGATGTCTATGTCAGTGCTCTTCTGTTTATAGAGGGCTTCAAGTGTGGGTGTGTCAAGTGTGAGTCATCAGTGAGAGGCTTGTGATAGGTCTTGTAATGGGGAGGATACATCAGGTCAGGGTCATTGGAAGGTGGACTGCTGGGGGAGGGGGCTTGCATGGGTTGGTTGAGGGTCGGTGCTATCTCTGGTTGGCTGTGTAGTTAATTTGGATTTTGAGGGGTTTATAGGCTGGTTGTAGGTCAACACCCTGCCAGATTCAACAATGCAAGTACTATACGAGCCAGTCACCATTTCCTGCAGAGGGCAGGATGGGGCATCATCTACTCTTCCCCATGTCATTGTAAATGTAAACTTTACCCATGTTTTTGCACTTTAAAATAGAGTTTTCCAAATTTTACTGGCTCAAGTGTTACTACCTGGTTTGGCTGATGTACTTTACTTCTTTCTAGGCAAACCACTGCACTTTAATTGGCTGCTGCATGGGTCAACAGTGGTTGCCCCGCTGCTCTCTAAGCTTAACCTATCCAGTAAATAGCCTGAACATTTTCCACAGCAGCTCTGTAGATAACCCAATAGTCTATTTCTCCTCAGCAGGAACCAGATCACCCTAAACAAGGGCAGCTGGCTGGCTATCAGTAGACTCAATAAAGAGGGAGAAATGCTGATGTTTAATATTGCACTGCATGTGGCCAGTTCATGGAAAAAAAACCCCTGTACTTACCACTTCAAAATACTGTGATTTTAAAAAAAACAGGATCAAAGAGATTCTTTGTCCACTGAAGAAATTTTAGAAAAAATGTGCAATCCTCATCTTATTCTGTAATGGAGTTTCTTTTCTTGGAAAGTACATATACATTGTTAGTCAGGTTTCATTCTTTTTAGTATTTATTCTGCCATAGATTATCAGTAAAAATCCAAATCTGTTTGCAGCTGTTAAAGTGGAGTAATTTTCAGGCTCAAAATCCAATATTACCTTTTTATACGATAAACAAAGGAGAAAGCAACATGCTTCTTGACGATTTGGATGAGGGGATAGATGGGGAACTCATCAAATTTGTGGATAACACCAAGCTGGCAGGAATAGCCAACACTCCAGAAGACAGGCTTAAGATACAGGAGGACCTGGACAGACTTGAACACTGGGCGCTATCTAACAAAATGAAATTCAATGGTGAAAAAAGTAAGGTTCTACATTTAGGCAAGAAAAACCAAATGAACAGGTGTAGTATAGGGGGTACCTTGCTCAATAGTAGTAACTGTGAGAGGGATCTCGGAGTCCTAGTGGACAATCACTTAAATATGAGCCAGCAGTATTCTGCAGCTGCCAAAAAAGCCAACACAATGCTGGGCTGCATTAACAGAGGGATAGAATCAAGATCATGTGAAGTATTAATACCACTTTACAATGCCTTGGTAAGGCCACACTTGGAATACTGCATCCAGTTTTGGTCACACGATGTAAAAAAGATGTTGAGACCCTAGAAAGAGTACAGAGAAGAGCAACAAAGATGATTAGGGAACTGGAGGCTAAAACATATAAGGAACAGTTGCTCGAATTGTGTATGTCTAGTTTAATGAAGAGAAGGACGAGGGGGGACATGATAGCAGTGTTCCAATATCTCAGGGGCTGCCACAAAGAAGAGGGAGTCAAGCTATTTTCCAAAGCGCCTGATGGCAGGACAAGAAGCAATGGGTGGAAACTAATCAAGGAGAGAAGCAACCTAGAACTAAGGAGAAACTTCCTGACAGTTAGAACAATTAACTAGTGGAACAACCTGCCTCCAGAAGCGGTGAATACTCCAACACTGGAAGTTTTTAAGAAGAAACTGGACAGCCATTTGTCTGAAATGGTATAGGATTACCTGCCTGAGCAGTGGGTTGGACTCGATGACTTCCAAGGTCCTTTCCAACATTATTATTATTATTATTATTATTATTATTATTATTATTATTATTATTATTATTATTATTATTATTATTATTATTATTGTTGTTGTTGTTGTTGTTGTTGTTGTTGTTGTTGTTGTTGTTGTTGTTATACAAAAACAGGGGAGAGAGGTGGTTTCTTTAAGTTAAATTTTGGATAACTTAAAAATGTTGATTTCAAGCCTTTTGGTTGTGAGTCTTCCCACGTACTCACTCTTTCCCTGATGTATTTACATCATCATTATTCACAGATCTTCATTGCATAACTTATGCAGCACAACAGTTTTCTACTTTGAGGTTTATATAGGCTAAGCTTTGATAAAGAAGGAGACATCGAAAAAGAAAGAAAGGCAGTGGGTGGAGGGAATAAGATAACAGGAAATCAATGTGTGCAAATCCCTTTATACACAATTTTTATACCTACTGGAGAAAAAGAAGTAAGAAATTAACCAATAGACTTCATAAAAAACAAGATGTAGAAGAACTTTTAAGGAAGAGAATAGTTCTTTTTGTAAACAATTTGAATGAACAAATCATGTATACTAGGTTATATGCTTTCCCTGCTTCTAGTCTTCACTTACACATTTGAAGATTGGAATTTAACCTATGAAGAATATATTTCTTAATGCTAGATTTTGGGCACTGGAAAAATATATGTGATCCTATTTTCTCCATTTCTTTCCCCTTCCCTGGCTTGGCTTTGCCTATTCAATAACTTCCCTAAGATTTTTCTTAGTTCAAAAGATTCCACAAAGCTGCTCTGGGAGAGAATTTCTGACATAAAAAAGCTTTAGAGGAAAAAAGACAGAAGAATTGAAGGAATAGGAAGCAACTGGGACAGCTGAGAGAAAAGAATAAAAGAGAGGGCAGAGATGTAATTCGACATATCTGAATAATTCAGAGGTTGCCTCTTCTTGTATGAATCCCTTCATGTTAGCTAGGGATTTCTGGGAGTTGAAGTCCCAGAAATTTGCCATGGCTTAGTTTAATTAGTGTTTATTTTAGCATTATGCCATAGAATACCCTTTTTGCACCTGACCTATCCTTCAAATGACATATTTACTCATTTGTCATTTATTGTTTGTTACAGATTGTTTTCTAGTAGGAAGATCTAGCAGGGATCACACGGTCAAAGCTCCACCTTTTTTTATGTGCATTGCATTTAAAAAAAGAGTGCAGCACTGAAGTTACGTTGGAAAACTGCTATGGGTAACTTCCAATTTGGTTTGCATCAGGCACACTCCCTAGTTAATCCCTATTTCTAAATCAAAGCAAACACACATACTGCTCAGTTCAGTTAGCAAACATACAGTTTTATGTTTATTTTTTAAACATCAGCAAACAACAAAATGGTTAACTGACAAAACATGGTATTTTTAATACCAATTTGGTTTAATGCTTAAGACACCAATCTAGGATCAGAAAATTGTGAGTTCAAATACTTCTAGAATGGTCAGAACCATTGAACTCAATTCGTTCCTGTATAATCAGAATATACTTCAAAGTAGAAGAGTCTAGAACAGAGATGGCGAACCTTTTAGAGACCGAGTGCCCAAACTTCAACCCAAAACCCACTTGTGTATTGCCGGGTGCTGGGTGGGCGTGGCTGCCGGGTGGGTGTGGCCCACCGGGTGGGCGTGGCTAAAGTGGTCATGGCAGACGGGTGGGCGTGGCCAGGATGGGCATGGCCAGCTCGATGTTGCTCCTGGGGAGGGATGCCTGTGGGAGCCGGGCAGGGTTGGGGGAGATCCAGGGGTCTCTGGTGGGTGGGGCAGTGAGCAGGAGGCTGGTTCTGTGGGGTGAGGCAAGGCAGGGCAGGGGTGCCATGTCGCAGGGCAAGGTGAGGCAGGGGCCGGGATGGCTGCTGCCTGACACCATCGGCCCCCGCACACAAAGGCCAGCAAGCGCATGGGTGCTGGGATGCATCTGGCCACATGGGATCTCGGCAAGTTAGTGGGCAGCTGGTTGAAGAGGACGGTTGCCATCTCCGGGGCATGGCACGCATGCCCACAGAGAGGGTTCCGAGTGCTGCCTCTGGCACGCATGCCATAGGTTCGCCATCACTGGTCTAGAATGACCTGTCAGTTATCTAAAAGGGTTCTCTGTCCTTTTCTCCTTCTTACAGATGGGATTAATGAATTTTATACTCAGCAAAGCTTCCAAAATATATATTTTTAAAAGCAGTCTGTTTGTTCTTGAAATTATATCTTTTCCTTTCATATGTCTGATTTGGCAAGAAAATGGTTCAGGAAAATATATTGGACAACAATGAAAAAAATACATATGAGAGAATGGCAGGGCATCTCAAGAAGGGCAAAAAAGTTAAGATGGCAGAGGCATGACTTTTTGACCCCCACCCACCCCGAGAATACTGATGTTGGAAGCATATGGTAATAAGTAGAATTTTAATTTTTTTCTGGTTGATGCTTTGTTTTTACTTTTTCTTTGCCACATTTCCAGTATGTCACATGAGAGTGAAGTCTCTCGACTCCCATCCTCCATACCGGTCCTGTGCACCATGAACAGGACAAAGAAACAAATGGCAGAAATGAGACATAGTTTGTGTCTTTTTTGAATACTAATTATTTTTAAATTATGAATTTGTTGTTACTTTTGTAATCTATTCAGCAAACATTTGTCAAACACAACAATCCTGAATTTAAAAGAACATATCTGAAGCTTTTCTGAAGAGGTACAGCATATATTTAAGCCTACCACATAAATGATTGGTCATAATAATAGTATTTAAACAAATCATACATATGGTTTTCATTTTGACCTTCAGTTTATAACTAATATTCTCTGCCAAGAGCCACAGAAAAACTTTTGATGGAATTTGCTGACTCATTAAGAAGAGCAACCATTGCAATTTTGGGACTGGCACCTGGAGAATATGAATATATTTTCTCTTCAAATCATCACAGGTATTATTCTAAAAAAAGTCTACGACAACATTAAATAAGTTTTCATAATATGGATCCTTTCCTTCATACAAATGAGTTGTCTTCTACCTGTAATTCTTATGTACCTAAGGGATTTTGAAAAAAAAATATCTGAGAAACAAGTGTGATATCATCATTAACTGGATGGACTGGAAAACCCAAGTTTTAGGTTGATTGCTCTCCATTGGAAGTTGGGGTGCTCCGTCAGAAGTTGTGGGTACTCCATCACAGGAGGCTTTCAAGAAGAGACTGGACAACCATTTATCTGAAATGGTATAGGTTCTTCTGCTCAAGCAGGGGGTTGGACTAGAAGACCACCAAGGTCCCTTCCAACTCTCTTATTTTGTTCTGTTATTATTCTGTAATGTATATCCAGTTTATACTGGATGGCAAAATTTTAGAAAAATGAACAGTTGGCTCTTGCAAGCGGGTTGAGAGCACAGCTTATCAGCTGAGAGTACATCTTCAATGAAAACTTTTTATTAGTTTTTCAACTAACCCCCCCCAAGTCTTAATACAAATATGGTATACATTAATAAAAAATCATATTAAATACAGACATAAAAATTTCAGAGCAGCTCGGCAGCCCCCCCCTGCATCCACCCTCTCTTTCACCCTTCCTACCTACTTCCCTCCTCCCCTCCTCCTCCTACCTACACCTCTCTCCTCTCTTTCAACCACCCCACACATCCCACCTCCTTCCTTTCCTCATCCTTCGGATGCAGTTTGGGGGTACTAGCCGAGCACCTCCTTGTCATAAAACTTTACATTATGTCTCTACAACATTTTAATACACCAACTCTACCCTCCTTCCCCCCTCCCCCCCCGGACTTCCCAGAACTGAATACAGGGTTATGCACATGTCATCCCAAGTCTAATTAAAACTACCCAACCATAATACAATCAAATATAAACATACTTTAACTCTAAAAACAAATAAACACATATCAACTTAACATAACCATAAAATATATACAATAACTATATAATGAATAATAATATAATTACATAAATTATAAATAAGTAAAGCTGAGAGTACATCAATAAGCTGATTTGCAGTTACTGATGTGGCAGTGGTAATGGTATTGGCAGTGTTGATGCTGGGGAGAGTATTGGATTTTTAATTGTCAAAGAGCCAGTTATTAAACTTTTACCAGGACAAGTTCTAAGTTTGTCTCACTGTCAGATATAAAAACTCGAGGGGTAATTTTGACCCAGTCACCTTTCATTAGTTCAGTCTTCTTACAGGATTGTTGTGAGACCAAAGTGAAGAGAAATTCCAACAACAGGCACCTTGATCTTCTGGAAAAAAGGCAGAATATAAATCTAAATAAGCAACTTTATTGTTTTCCATAATTCCATGTCAACTTCTGCAACACAGCTTGTAGAGCCAAATTACAATTCTTATTCCCTCATTAAAGAACATTCAAGTTCTCCGATTTTTAAATGGATAGGAACTTAATCCTGCTGCTTGTTTGTCTCTGGTAAGACAAAGACTTTAAAAATTATGTGTAGGCTGTAGCCTTGGCATATTTATTTGGGAATTAGCTGACAGAACTCGCTAGGATTTTGAAGTAGAAATGGGGCATGATTTCCTGTTCTAGATCTGGGATTCCTTAAGACTTTATGAATGTCAGCATATTTACATCTCATTTTTTAATGTAGCATAAGATAAATCATCCTTCAAGTTGAGATGACTCCTGATGACTTTTCCAGCAGTTACAGAAATTCAGAAGTTCTTTGCCACTGCCTATTTCCAGGAATCTTTCTTTTCTTTTAACTTCTTAACTTTTAACTTCCCAGTAACAATCTAGGTTACTGCCCTAGGAGTCTTTAGAGTTCTCATATCCAAGAATACACCAATGGCAGGAAAGTTCAGTATGGCAAAAAGAAAAGAAAAAATCGATTTAGTGAATTTTCTATTCTATGGCTGCTATCTTGATTTTTTAAAAAAACTGATTAGTGATTATGTCTTCGGCCTTAACTTGTTTAGGTTCTGAACATAAATGTCAGCAGGTGGTATCATTTTGGCTTTAACAGTCCAACTTAGTAGAAATGCAATTGTTTTGATATTATTACATTAATCCTGTTCTGTAGTAATATTTTTTTTATTTATTAAGCAAAATTATCTCACTAGAGTTCAGTGTAAAGTGCAGATGGACTTATGGTAAATTAAAATTCTAATGCATTTTTGAGTAATCTGTAGTAAAGTAAACAAATGCAATAGCAACTTTGTAATGGCTAGCTTTGTGTTGACTGTTTATCTCTGTGTCTCAATTATTCTTTAGGTATAACGTCTGATTGCCATTGAGTAGGTCTTTGTGCAGATATACAGACCCAGTTTAGTGTAATAGTTAAAGGTACCAGGCTTTAGAAATCAGAACACTAGTGAGTATTAGTTCATGTTAGGGCCATTGCTTTCTCTTTGCCCTAGGAACAAGGCAAACTCCTTCTGAAAAATTTGCAAAAAAACTCACTGGACATGTTTATCTAATCATCAGGAAACAAGATTGATTCAAGGGCATACATTTTTATGGAGCAATACTGGGCATTTTTAGAGTTACAGAATCATTGGATGTATTGCTGCTGTAGTTCAAACGTGAGGAAGGTGACCATTTTCCAGTGAATTGGGAGAGTTTTACTAGGAAATGCACATCCATGCCACAGATTAGCCCAAGATCCATAAAAGGGTGCAAGATTCATGTTCAAAGAAGCTTTCTCTACTCTTCCTCCCAATTTAAAAAACAGGTTGGGAGGCAAATAGTGAAGCAGCACCTGCCTTCCTCACCTGCCTCTTTATATTTATTTATTTTTTTAGCTTGGTAGGAAAAACTGTTCTCCCTTTTCCTGCCAGTTTCACAAATAGATGATGGGAAGTGATAGCAAGATCTCTTGGATCCCTGCCAGGTCTAGGGAAGATAGCAGGAGAAATTTGGAAAACACTGCCCAGTGATCAGATTGCACCAGCCAATGGTAGCCACTAGGAGCTAGTCAGATGCCAACTCCTGACAGCATCATCACCAGCAACATTGAGGAACTGTTGCAAATCATTTGTACAGGAGTATTGTGTGTTAGGAGAAAATGGAAAACTCTGCCAGAGTAGAGAATCCCTTGCACTAAAAAAATTAAGGCTAATAACTGAAGTCGTGGGCAGAGAAAATCAAATGCTTAGAAGCCAAACAGAAATGTGAGTTTTCCCCTCCTATTTTGCCAGCTATATTTTGTTTTTACAAGGAAAAAAAGTCCCAGCCAGTAGGAAAAAATGCCAGGTTGAAGCTGGAGTCCAGAGAAACTAGAAGCAGTCTGAATCATTTTGTATGAATGGGGATGTAAATTGTGGAATATTGTGTGTTATGAGAGATCCTGGCCAAAAGGAGCAATTGGTTGAAGCCAACCTTTTCAGAAATTCATTTCTCTCCTGTTTTTGTCCTTTTTCCTTTTAGCTGTGCACTTTGGGATGAACATCCTTTGAATGGTGTGGGAGTATGAATGGATTTCTAGAAAACATTACAGACTACAGGAACAGAGCAGAAAACATCCTGCAGCCAGAAGGCTCTACACACATTTGCATTACCCAGGTGACCCTGAGAACACAGAAAACCTCCCAATGCTCTCAACAACCATCTAAAACAGGCATGTCAAACTGCTGGCCCGCGGGCCGGATGCATCATACTGAAACCGCGCCCACCCCATTGCTGGCAATGGGGAAAAAGTCACGATATATCGCATGACATCACGTGACGTCGTGGGTTTGACATGCCTACTCTAAAAGAAGGCAAATGACCAGCTGTCTGCAATGAATATAAATCCTTCCATTCCCCACCATTCTGCCAGAGCTGAAGAAACTTCTTGGATGAGAAGCGAAAAGTCTTCAAAGAAAAACAAGAAAGTCCAGTTGCTTCCTGAAAAAGCACCTTTGGGACAACCATGACCTGGATGACTGAGAATCTCCACAGACATTGAGGACTACCTGTATGTTGTTTTTACTCCCTCTCTATATCTCTCTTTCCCCCACACACATAGTAT
Source organism: Protobothrops mucrosquamatus (assembly GCF_001527695.2). Lineage (NCBI taxonomy): Eukaryota > Metazoa > Chordata > Lepidosauria > Squamata > Viperidae > Protobothrops > Protobothrops mucrosquamatus. Next base: position 157,741 of record NW_015386959.1, read on the forward strand.
ACACATACACACATAAGTTCAGGCATCCCTGAGGCTTAAAAACAAACCTTTATTTGTACTGAGAGAAGTTAAATAGAAGGAGGTATATCTGCAGAATAAATGTAGCTTATTTAAAAGGAAAGAAAATGGCTGCTAGATGTTGAAGAAAAAACAGCTGATGGTGCTCCTGTGTAAAAGTTGTCATTATAACTACAACCAAATATAGCAGGGGTCTTCAAACTTGGCCCTTTTATGACTTGTGGACTTCAACTCCCAGAATTCCTCAGCCAGTGTGCCTGGCTGAGAAATTCTGGGAGTTGAAGTCCACAAGTCACAAAAGGGCCAAATTTGAAGACCCCTGAAATATAGCATGAAAAACCCATAAACACCAAAAGGCATTAACAAAACATTAATAGGAATATAAAACATAATTTGTTGCAAAGGGGCCCAAAGTTGAAATTACATAAAACAATTTTAGGCTTCATCTGATACTTGCTGAAGGCACTCAAAATAATAATAATTAAAATATCACAAAGTTGACTTTAAATAATTAATTCTAGTATGATAGCGATTAATGCAATCCACCATAGATGGGGTTTGGAAAGATGATTTAATCCAAAATAGAGTTGTAAATTTGTTATCTGGGAATGCTAATATGAAATCCAGTGCTGAGTCAGTTGGCTGCCACTTGGATCATATATTTTACTTCTGGTTATTAGGTAGCTAATTAACTGATATAATTAATTATAATAATAAACAACTAATCAGATATGTTGACTATAATGAATGGCATTACAAAATAGCAATAATGATGCATTGGAATATTTGCAAGAAATGCCATTTGCCTGCAAGCAAGTACTGGTGGGACCACAAAATAGATAATATACAGATAATCCTCAATTTAAAACCACAATTGAGACCAAAATCTGAGTCGTTGAGCAAAGCAGTTGTTAAGCTAGACATCATGTGACCACTTCACTCACGACTGCAATCCTGGCTTTCCTGGTTATGGTCATTAAGGAATATCATGAATCATTAAGAGATGGAGTCCTAAGTAAGAGCGCAGGGTGCCTCAGGCATGGGGGAGGCTTTGAAAGGCCCAGTGCAGATCACACGTGAGTGTCTCTCTGCTCAGGAGTTAAAAATCATTCCTGCTGAAATCCCAGCAGGATTTTCAGGCATGAGTAGAGAGGCACTTAAACGCAGCCTGTGCCTTTCATGTAACTTTCTAAACAAAATGAAAAGAAACCCAGTGAATATAAGACGTGATTCTGAAGGTTTTAAAATCATAAACAATTATAATAATAAAAAATAAAGTCCAAAATGAATTATAAGATGAGGTTTGGTCAAACTTTGAATCAATAAATTCAACATTAGCAGTTCTGAGCACAATGGAATCCCATGACACCCAGCAGATTGCAAGAGACTGCAAAATCATCAGTTTTTGTTATCTATAACCCACCCACCCCAGTATGTATATAGGCAATCTCAAGATCTCTCCTTAACCCAGAGAGAACTTCTGGCAATCCAGATGCAGCATCCAGCTGCCTTTTCAGCTATAGAAAACTATATAAAGCTACTGATCTGTTTTTATTTATAAATGGAATAGATTTTATCAGGATTATAACTCGAAGAATTTTTCAGTGGTTGACAGAGTCCTTATTTTTCTGTTCATGCCCTTGATTGGTTCTCTTTAAGAAACAATAAGCAATAATTATTGCATCCAACTCAACATGGTTGCTCAACATGGCATTGAAGGACGGTGAGTAGAATTTCAGAGAAGTCCTTGCTTCTCTTAACATTCCTTACTAATCATATGGATTTAATAAATGCAAGGAAACAATGGTTCTATGAATCATTTAAATAAATACATAAAAATAAAAGGATAAAATAAAGGGTCATTTGTGTCAAGCTGAAATCCTGTGTCTGCATGAACCCATCCATGTACAATGCTATGGACATATTTTCCGATTGCTGGATTTGGGGCTGTTTTGAAGACTTTCCAGTGCAGGCAATTGCTTTGGTATTCCTGATGACTTCCTGTTCAAATCCAGCTTCTATTATCAGCCAAGATTAGCTATGTATTGCCACCTATTTGTGTGAAATTAGGATGAGGGGAATGAATTAAGCTAGTAAATTTTCCAGGATAAATTAAGTCTGTGGGATTTTTGTTAAGTTAATTGCATATAGAAACAACTTTACAGACTATAATTAATGTAGCTGCTGTTGATAATTGCAGATTCTAACAGATGTTCAGCAGGCTCATTTTTTTAAAAAAAAAACATTGCTTATATTATAGAGAAAGCAAAAACAAAAATATAAACAAGCTAAATAAACAAGGGTAAAGTAAAAGAATATAACCCTATACACACCTAGTTCTATACATGTATATACATAATTAGGTTTGAAACAACAAATTAAATCTTGATTATATGGACTAGTACTGGTCACTCTTCTAGCAAAGAAGCTCAGTGAAAACATCAATCCTGATTTAAAACTGGCTACCAGAGTATTTCTATCCAAGTGGAACTTTTTTAAAGCATAGTTCAAGCACAATATATCCATAATACTTGTAGGTTGTCACATATAGCTATCTTCAAGATTGTGGGGTATATTAGTAGCTGCACATTGTTAAAATGTCCGTTCAATAATTACATTGCAGTTTAACATTTTAATAGAACTGAGAATATATTGAAAATAAGGTGAAAAAAGTGTTCTGTGTTGTGAACAGGTATAAACCCTCTCTGCTGTTCATTGTTTGGGCTTCCATAGGATCCAGCCACCTTAAGATCACACTTAGGTTAATGCAGCACTTCCCAAACCTGAGTAAATTACCTAGCATTGGGTAAAAGTAATTTTTCTTTGGGTAACAACACACAAACCCATTGCCCTTCACCACATAGACATTTAAATTGATTTAAAGATTGCCTTAGGTACTAACATTTAAAACTACTAAAAATACTAAAATTTAAAAATATTTAAACCAGCAATGAACAACTATACAAGGAGAAATTATTCCCAAGATTAACACTAGACCAACAATCAAGAAATACCCAATGAAGGAACTACCAGTGCAAACAAACAAGCTAACAGTAAACTACAGCCTAATCAAAGAACCACCAAAACCATCCCACCAACACAGATAGGGCAAGCCACTACTATATAAAAATAAGAGCAAACCCATACTTTTAGCACTGATGATGTTATTTAGTTTGGTAATGAAATGTCTTCAAGAAAGCCACCACTCTCAGAGACCACCAAGGACTCCACAATATTAAAATATATTTGAAAATCTCCCAAAGTATTCCCATGGAGACAAAATTGATGAAATCACCAATGGTAATTTGTTGAACTGATGTAAAGATCCATCAATGATATTGCTTTTATAATACAGGTAGTACTACCATTCAAATTTATGATGGTGCTAAAGGAAGGGACTTACAACCGGTCCCTAAAGATCGATATGACTTTGGAATAAGCCATTTTGGGTAATGAAGTTAAAAGTTGGGAAGCACTTTTTTCATGAGTCAACTTCTTGTGTAGCAACATCTTTTCTTCAGCTTAGGTGGAAAGTGAAAATATGGGGAGCTGCTTTAGTGAAGAGCAGAGAAGTGCTATGTGTGTCAAGGTTTCAAATAATGAAACCAAATAAATCAGAACTCTGAGGCTTGAAGTTTCCTCAAAGCACATACAGTATTTATTGGATACATAATATTGGTATGGTCAAAAGTGAAACCAGCTCTAAAATTCCCCTTAGGGATTCAATGTAACAAATGTAACAATTCCCTTCCCTCTACTATGCTATAGATCATGCTACCCAATAAAAGCAATTGGCAGGCTTCATGAAACCTCTTCTCTCCACCTTCCAGCTCCTGTGGGAATGACCTTAGTTCCCGTGTTTAGTCTAGCAAAGCTGCTGTTTCTTCCCCCCTTCCCCTCCCAACCTGTGGCAACTCAGAATGACAAAGATGGCTTCAGCCAGGTTCGTTTCAGAAGTTGACAGTGTGCACACAGGAACCAAAGCATCTCTTCTAAATAATTTTCACAGTATGTGCAAGAGAAGAATTCTTTATTGGGTAATTGTTGTTATTAATGGATTAAGCATTACCTTGTTACCCAATTACCCTGTTATGCATTGCAGTTTTTGCAGACTCACTGGAATTAGTTGTTAATAAACTAAAGGGAGAGGGGAAACCTACTTTGATTGTAGTGTCTTTTGTTAGATCAGTTGAAAAATCACAACAATGGCAATGAGGTGAGATGATAAAACATAAAACTCCTCAAGCCTTTCTTTATCTCTGGAATGAGAAAAATGGCTGTTAAAAAACAGAACGAGTAATATTGAATGGGTCACAGTGATTATAAACAAAGGAGAAAAGAATACAGCAAAAAGATTTTTTTATTGTAGATGTGGCACTGATAACCGGACATGAAATACAGAGAAACTTGAAGAATATTTTTTTTGAGACATCAGAAAAATATGTCTGTTTTACTGTTTGTTGTGGGAAGAAAACCATACTCCTTATTATGAAGTTTCTCTTGCAATTCAGTTTTGCAGAACTAATAAAAATAACCCAGGAATGTTTGGCATCAAAAGTATTAGTGAATGGAGAGCGTTTCAGGCTTCCAAACTATAAACAGAAAGAGGGGGAACCCTTTGCAGCAAATGCAGTTGAACGTCTACAAATTTGGTGGCTGGCCAAAGGATGCATTGAGCCATTAGCTGTCTGGAATTGCTAAAAAGAGCATTCAAAGATGCAGGATTACCGTTGAACAGAGCATGTGAAATTGCTATTTTTATTATTATTATTTTTTATTACTTTAATTTATACCCCGCCCTTCTCCCGAAGGACTCAGGGCGGCTTACAGGCAATAAAAACGGAACTATACAATAAATATCTAAAAACAATTAAAATATATATTAAATAAGCCTGTTATTTTTAGAAAAGTTATAAAATCCCTATTAAAATCCCTATACAATCCCCCCCCTAGGCCAATCCCGCTTGATGGAAAAGCCATGTCTTGAGGGCACGGCGGAAGGAGGGGAGATCCGGAATAATCCGGATCTCTGGGGGAAGTTCATTCCACAGGGTGGGGGCTCCCACAGAGAAGGCCCTCCCCCTGGGGGTCGCCAGCCGACACTGTTTGGCCGACACTGTCGCCAGCCGACACTGTTTGGCCGACGGCACCCTGAGGAGGCCCGCTCTGTGGGAGCGTACCGGTCTATGGGAGGTAATCTGCGGCAGAAGGCGGTCTCGGAGATACCCAGGTCCATAGAGACTGCTGTGAGCAACAGGAAGGAATAAAAGCAAAGTGAATAAACTTGCAATATAAATAGAAGAAAACATGAACATGAACTGTGCTGTTGCTTCTCAAAGTAAATTTAAAGGAGAAGGTGCAGAAAATACATTAGGATATTTTCCAAGAGCCTGTTAATCAAGGTAAAACAATCCATTTGCTAAAGATAAGCCATTGTAGCTTTACTTTAAAAGAGATACAGTGATGCAATGTACACATGAAAAAATTCAGTAAAAAACTGAAACTGGGATAGATAACCTGGAGATTTATAGTATAAAAAATTGAAATGAAACCAGCAATGTAGGTGAATGTCAAAACCATATCAATGCAATTGGGCACTGGCTCTTTTACATTCCATCAAGCCTGTTGTTAGACTACAGCAGAATAGCAAAAAAAGTATTGCACATCACAGTACAAGTTCCATGCCTTTTCTATGTGTGTCATGATTTCACATGCATGTGTGAAGGGATCAGAGTTAGCAGTACAATGCTGCAATATTGCTTTCATCATTGTTATAAAAAAACAAGCTCTTGTTGGTGCCCATGGCTGTTATCAGTTACATTACAGGTGAATTTCAGCAACATTTTAGAATTGTTAAACTCAAGCCATCAAAAATACAATTAAAAAACTGATACTAGAGAAAAGATAATTTCCATTGGAGTGATAGCAAAGTACAATAACAAGCAACTTGGCTTACATGTTGTGAAAATGGGTGGACCAGACTATGGGACCATGATTGGCTGAGGAAATTGCCCTTAGAGTTCAGTTCTATTAAGAGCCTATGATCAATAAGCTGGAAAAGTTTTTGTGTGATAATGTTTCAACTATGTTCAAAGGTAACTTTCGTATACTCAAGCACATGAAAGATTAGTGTTCCTAGAAAATGTTACACCTACGATTCAAAAAGCATATCCATTTCTCTGTGCCATATGTAAAAAGGAAGAAACTGAACTAGATTAGATGCAAACTGAGGGATTTCCCCCCCAAAAAAGATGATTGGAGCCCATGTCCTACATTTCTGAATCTAGTAGCTAGAAAGAATGCAACTGTCAACTGTGGTGAATTTAAAGTTATCATTAATCTACTATTATAGGTTAAGCAATACTTGAACAGAGGATATTTTTGTTAGCCCTAGCAGAGGTTTATTTACAGATGGAAATGGAAGAAGATTCCAAAATTTATCTCACTATTTATTATACACAATGGATCATGTCATTATAATAAGCTTGGTTTTGGAGCAGCATCTGCACAGCACTTTG
>NW_015386959.1:165246-194325 GCF_001527695.2 Protobothrops mucrosquamatus
CATGAAACAACAAATATGAATTCTTTAAGCCTAGTATTCATATTGTAGCCAAACCATTGATGCACAAATCCTACACAAGTGTACAGAGAAAAATTAAATATTGTTACAGATGAACCTTAGTTGTGGTTAATTAAGGATTAGAATAGGAGGATTTTTCAGTTATATCATTATGTGTTTGTCTTTCAGGATTATGTATAATTTGTATACATTTTGGTTTTAATTTAGTTGCCCAGATTAGAGCAGGTTGTAAATACTATAAACAAATGAACAAAGAAACAAATGACGGCATTGGTGCAGTTATGTTACATGTCATAAAAGGTAGCAATAAATGACCAATAGCTATGTTCTATGAGTCTATGATTCTAATATTTGTACTGAATATTAGATTATTGTACCAATAATTCTCAAGATTATTGAACTGCAAGGATAGTTTGCATCACTGATTGATAAAAATGGTTCTCTTTAATTAAATACTGAATGAAGGAATTTATTTGCATATATTACTCTATCAGGTAAAGAATAAGTAGATGTGATGCTCATTAAATAGGTTAGGCAGTCAGGGATAAATTACCTGCAGATTTCTAAATATTGGGGACAAATTGTATTAGTCATCAAATCATTATACTTAGCATTCAAGGATTTGGGGGCACAGGCATACCTTCCTTGCTGCAATCTTTAAATATGAATCGGAATCAGTTAAGATTAAACTTTTATTATGACTTTAAGGACAGCTGTAATTGGAATCAGTGGAAACAACCAAGGGCAGCTCCTCAGATTCTGAGTTAGGTTTAAGCACACAGAACATTTGGAAGAGACAGGAGTTTACCAGACAAATTTGGTCTCAGCACAAGAGTTAGCCCATGCCGTTGTTGTAGATTTCCTATGTTAAGAGTTAATAAAGTTGTTGCCTTAGTTAACTTAATAATTTCTATCTTGCCTCATATAACATTACTGTTAGGCATAAATTCCAGAAAATACAAAATGTTAGTTCTTGGAAATCAGTTCCATTGGAAGGATGAAAAGGGACTTTATAAACGGCAGTTTGAACCTTATTTACTTAGAAGAAATTCTTATGGTGTCAAACTGTGCTTACAGCTTGCTGTGGCTTTAGTTACTGTGACGGTTAAATTTTATTGATTTTTAGAAGACTTGATGATATTTCATAACATGCAGCATGCTGTTGCAATAGTTTCCGGCAGCTGCTTGGAGTTTGTGCCCTTGATGGGGATCTGCAGAAGCAGTGCTTTTTTTGTATGAAAAAAGTGCTTTAATTCACATCTTGTTAATCTTTTATTAAAGAAATTATATATTCAGTTCTTAGCAGGACCGGTGGTTGAGAAGTAATTATTTTTTTTCATTTTTAAATTTGGGGAGAAAGCTTTTACGTCCAACAGATGGTGCTGTTTTTCAAAAAAAGCATGTTTTACCTGTCACAGGTGTGACATCTATATAATAGTAGGTATATAAAAACACCCGCGTATTCAAATGCAACATTGTGTCAAAATTTCAAAGCAATCGGTGAAGAACTTTTGGAGATTTAAGATTTTGAACAAACGAACATTTACATTTTTATTTATATAGATTATATATTCAGTTCTTAGCAGGACCGGTGGTTGAGAAGTAATTATTTTTTTTTTCATTTTTAAATTTGGGGTCACACATTTACACTAAAAATTTAAAAAAGATTTTCAATTCACCAATGATTTTTTAAAATAAAGAAATTATTGACCTTTTGCATGTAGTCAATCACTGTACATACACCCACACATGTTATGTAATGAAACATAACGGTCGCCACCTGCAGTAAGCATTTAGCGCATGACCACACAACCAATCACAAGCCGAGCAGTGCCACAACCCGAGCAGTGCCATCACAACCAGCGCGGACGAAGTACGCATGCATCGGACTCAACATACAAACAACCCGCATGCACCATTTTAATGATTTTGCCGCTGACCTGCTATGCTCAACAGGACGATTCAAGTCCATATGGACCAAACATCAAATTTTCAAAAGTTACGTTTAAAACTTGGAAAATCCGTTGAAAAAAGGTGCCGGAATTCTGTTCCGGTGTGTTCTATGACAAAAAAAGCACTGTGCAGAAGTATGACTTTTGCAATAATAGTAAACTGTGGGGACTGTGGCTCTGTTTTTGCAAGTCCTCCCATACACACTGCCTAAATTGTCAGATTGCAGGCTGCATGATTCCTTCTGAAAATCAGTTGTGTGATGACCACTGATTGTCAGAACCAACTCTTCAACAATTATTCACTTCTGCCAGATTGTGTCAATTGTCAGGGAAGGCAATCAATAAGGTTGCAAGCTAAGATATCTGTGACACTCACAAATGACATTTATATACCCTCAGAATTAGTTTCTTCCATTACATTTTTTAAAAGCATGGCTGATGTCTCAAGAGGCCATCAATATTGTCTGCAAATTTATGTGAGAATGGTAAATCTGGTCAAATCAACACCGAAATGTCAGGTTAAGACTGAAAGTCTAATAACATCTTACAATAGCTGAACTACCTTTTGTTTAAAAAAAAAAATAGAAATGGCTTTTGCCTAAATTTGCTGAATTGTGAAACTAGCTGCCTCAAAAGGTCGCAATCCTGTGCCCTAAGCAGATAACACAAGGTCATAAGGAATGAAGGAATTGTACAGTGTGCCACATAATTATGTACTGCAATGTTTTCATTGCACTCTGAATCACATAATGAAATTTAGTGCTTGCATATAACCCAGACTTATTTATTATGACCCTCACCCCAACCTACTATTTTCTGAGCTGTCTCCCTGCATGGCTTGCTTTTACTAAGAAACAGATGGGAAAAGAACACAGGTAGTCCTGGGCTTACAACCACAATTGAGCCCCAGACTTTTGTTGCCAAGTGAAACATTTGTTAAGTGAATTTTGCTCTATTTTATGCTCTTTCGTGCCACAGTTGTTAAGTGAATCACTGCAGCTGTTAAGTTAGTACCACGGTTATTAAGAGAATCTGGCTTCCCCACTGACTTTGCTTTTAAGAAGGTCACAAAAAGAAACACACGATCCCAGGACCCTGCAACCGTCATAAATATGAACCAGTTGCCAAGCATCCGAAATGTCTATAGGGATACTGCAATGGACATAAGTGTGAGAAATGCTCATAAGTCACTTTTTTCAGTGCTGTTGTAACTTTGAATGGTCACTAAATGAACTGTTGTAAATCGAGGACCACCTGTATAATTTACTCCCCCCCATAGGAAGTAAGGTACTTTCTAATGGGCACACAATTCAATTGGTTGGGGGCCCCAAATCAATACAATAAAAGGAACTGACAAAATAATCATGTATAAGAGACCAAAAAGGCCTTTACCCCAATGTTGTTCATTATATATAATGAGATTTAAAATTTATTTTACTTTTAAGGCTCATCTTTGTGATAGGTGAAACATTTGTACTACAGTCAGTTAACACACCTTCCATTTACAGCCAGTAGGAATACTGTATTCACTGTTATGGTAATTGCAAAAGATAGAAATACTTAGATTTGATTTGAATGCCCCTTTGCTTTTTGATATAAATAGGTTTATTTGGGAAGCAGAATAATGAGAAAAATATACTTATCTTCTTTACTTCATGTTTCTAAGTTTAATATTCAAAGCCTATGCTTTACTTGTCCTCTCAACAAACTTCTAAAGAAGGACTTGTTATATTGTGGAAACAAGTATTTAACCATAAGATCTTGCTGCAGCTCACTCTGAGACATGGAGTCTGGATTATCATATTTCCTGTCTGTGGTGTCTAAATCCAGTTCTAGAACAGACATGAACTGTCAGTTGCATGATATGTATGGTGAAATAGCCCTTCCCTTCTCCACCCCCAGAAGATAATTAATCTTTCCATGTAACTTCAAACAAGCCACCATGTACAAATCAACAATTCATTTCCTAGTATTGTTGCTGGGGGAGGGGGGAAATTTAGAGCTAGTTAAATGTGATTACTATTTATATCTCTCCCCCCCCCCATAGCTGAGCCTTTTGTACTCTTTTTAAATAAAGTGGAACACAAACAAAAGACTTTCTGTAACTGCAGTGAGTAACTCAAGTTTCCTCACTTCTCTGTTGCTTTTCCTCCAAGAGTTAAAACTGCAGAAGAGGGACATAAGGAGAAGACAAGCTAGACTTAATGTCTGTACTTGGTGGGTTCCAAGAAATTACTGCTGGATGTTTTTAATTATGCCACACATAAATGATTCCACACCATGGCATTTGAATCCAAATGTGTCACATTGATGTATGCTCCACATTAATTTTGAAATCACTGCCTGGCACTTGTCTGTGGTGGCCCCTTTGCAGCAGCTTAGTAGCCTGGGATTTGTTCTTTTGTGTTTCAGCTGCAAGGACCTGAGCTCATGCAGGCAAAGGAGGAAAGCAAATGGCTAATAAAACTGAGAGCTAAGCAGCTTGCTGGAGCCAGCAGAACTGGCGCTCTGGTTAATTGCTCAAAAATGAAAAAGATGTAGGATTTTTCATTAAAACCCCATTGGTACATTAGCCAAGCCTCAAATATTAGATTGAATTACAGTTTCTAATGCCTTGCTTCATTTTATCCTCAACCATTTGGATTATTTCTTTGGAATGTTGTTCCAAGGTGGGGAGCAGTGACTAGAAATGAAGAGGAGAGGAGGCAGAGAGCTGAACAGTAGGCACTGCCTTTCTGCCTACCGTTTCCTTAAATCTTTGAACTTTCTTTCTATCTGGTGTCTTCTGTCCTGTGATCACTGGGGACATTTTCTCGCAAATCTTGACATTCCTTTACTTTCCCATGATAAAGCCCATGCACATTTTCCCTGGTATGTCAGGAAATTTATCACTGACAGCTTCAAATGTATAATGTTGTGAATTGCCTCTCTCTTGAGACTATATGCTTAAGACTACAGATAGACAGAACTATACCTGAATGCCTCTCAGTATTGATAGTTCCCTGAAAACACTCCTTTCCTTCCTTCCCTTACAGCAGGGGTGTCAAACTGCCAGCCCGTGGGCCAGATGCATCATAGCGAAACCGCGCCCACCCCATTGCCGGCAATGGCAAAAAAAGTTGCGATATGTTACGTGACGTTGCAAGTTTGACACCCCTGCCTTACAGGATAGATATATCTGGGATGGCTATTGTGTGATTGGGGACTGTTCTGTTTGCCTAAAACAGGGGTCTTCAAACTTGGCCCTTTTATGACTTGTGGACTTCAACTCCCAGAATTCCTCAGCCAGGCACACTGGCTGAGGAATTCTGGGAGTTGAAGTCCACAAGTCATAAAAGGGCCAAGTTTGAAGACCCCTGGCCTAAAACAAAGCATTTCACAACCTCACAGCAGGCCAGCCTGTTGATTCTAATCACGATTGCATGTTATGAATATGCTTCCAATGCATCGGTAGGGTACTCTGGATGATAGTTTGGGGGATTATGATTGCAAACAAAGAACAATGGTAATTTGATACAATAGATACAATATGATAGGTCAGATTAAATTATTCTAACACCTGCATTATTATGGATCAGCTTTTACCTCATACTGATTATGTGGGGAGACTGCAGTGGCTGATCATAATTTTTTCCATAGATGTTTTAATACAAGTTGTAGAAATCTGTGGTCTTCTGAATATTGCTAAGTATGCTAGCTGCCAAAGTTTCATCTTTAACACTATCAGCATTTATTGTTCTGCATATCTTGCCTGGATATCTTGAGAGATTATCTACTTTCATAAATATGGGCTGAGATTTTGTACAAATTTTGGGTTGAGATTTTGAACACTTGGCTAACAGTAGCAATAATTCAAGTGCTGCTCTAGACAGAGCTTTCTCAGGGTGTGTGTATGCTTGACTTAGAATCTGAGTTCTCTAGCAGTGACCCCCCCCAAACTTTTGGGCACCAAGGACCAGTTTCATGGAGAAAGGTTTTTTCTGAGGACCAGAGGGGGTGTGGTTTTACCTGCTGCCTGCATCCCATGAATGGGGCTTTGCTTGTTTTTGAGGCCCGGTTGCTGGCATGCTGCAGCCCAGTGCCGGTTCACGGACTTGGGGTTGGGAACTCTACTGCTCTACAGCATGGAAGACACTGTTTAGATAAGAATAAAGAGGAGACGTCTGCACAGCCATCATTTTTTACTCCCCACAAACCTTTAGAGCTGCATACTATGACCATACTATCTACCAGGAAGTTGAAAGTACTTTTTCCAATGGAGATATACAAAAATTGGTGCTCCGGTCAATATCCTTATCTCTGCCCTTGCCTTATCCTATTAGTTTTGCAGTATAGAAAACAAAAACAATAGAACATTGAAACAACCCAAGTGCTCCTCAGACCCACTGAGCAGAATGGGAGAACAGTACCTTGCCTTCTGAAAAGCTGAGAAACTGGAAGGTTGAATGAGATGAGAGTTTCCACCAATGGGAAATTGCCAGCTCCAGAGGAAACACTGCAGCACTCTCTTCAGCATGTTTCCTCTGATGTCAGAAATAAATTAGCTCAGCTGCTGAAAATATACTCAAGATCACTGGCATTATGGGCATACACGGAGAGGTGCTTATCCTACACCAGCACCCACTTGTTCTGCAGAAAGGGCCGTATTATAGGCAATCTAACTTTGTCAAGATAGTAAGGAATATAGTAAACTGACATGAAAGATCAGGGAGGTATGGGTTATATTGTATTGCACAGTATGCTTTTTCATTTCTCTTCATGGGTAAAGCAATATTGAGACCCTAAAAATGTGAAAACTGAACTTTAGAACATGAAAATACTGTAAAGAATACATGACAAAGCATAGAAAGAAAATTGATTTTGTGAATCCTCATGAAACGGTGGTAGCTGCAGGCTACACATGAACCCTCCCCACCTTGCAGCACACAAACATTCAGTGACAAAACTGATTCCAAATAGCTGATGTTTGTGCTTTGTTTTTATGTTGTTAAAAAAAGAAAGTAAACACTAAGATGGGTGCACAAAGCTATTTTAAAACACCCCTCCCTCTCTATTAAACATATACCTCTGTATTTTAAAGAAGGTAGAAAATTCCAATTCCTCCTCCTCCTCCTCTGATGCCCTCACATCATCTACATGTCCTGTTACTTTCAATCCCGCAAAAGAAAAGATTAAAAAGTGTAGCTTTAGTTGTAAAAGGTTGTCCAATCATCAGAGCAATTCATGCTATGCCTACTCTGACCTGAAGGTGGTTCTTTTGATCTGATAAAGTTCTTGTTGAGTACCAGCAATACAGATGGCTGTTGTTCAGGTATTGTTTTAACTGTATCAGCTCAGTTTTAATGGGCCTGAACTGGGTTTCTCACATAAGTTGGTTTGCTTGAAGCTAAACTGTTTGGCTTTCCTTACCATTAGAAGACACAGATGGCAGAGTCTGGGTGTCAGGAGAGTCATGAAGAATGCAGTCATATCATGCATGATAGCCAGCTATGCTCTAGATAAGTGTTTCGCAACTTTGGAAACTCTAAGGTATGTGGACTTCCTAGAATTCCTTAGCCAGCATTGCTGGCTGGAGAATTCTGGGAGTTGAAAGTCCACACATTTTAGAATTGCCAAGGTTCAGAAATACTGCTCTAGATCAACCAACCTCTTCACAGATATAACAGAGTATAATATCCTGTTATCTGTTTTGAACAAGTATGATAAATTATCAAAGAGTGTCTTCTTGCCCTCCTTTCTTTAAGCAGCAAAATATCTTGGGCTAGTCCTGCTAGGATGATCTAGATTGTGATTGGGGCCAAGAACAACACATTTTTGCTTGCATTTTGTGCAAACGTCCCCCACCCAATTAGGTAAATCTATTATTGTGTTGTTAATAGTTGATGGCATAGCTTCTATATAAAACATTAAATACATTCCATACATAATATAAGTGCAACAATTTGGGAAAGGGCCTCAGAGAGCTCCAGAGCCCAGCCTCTATAAATCTCCATTAAATCAGTTTGACGGGGGTGAGTGTTAAGAGACAGAGCTGCCAGAAATAGCTCTTTTCCTGCAAGATGAAGAAAAGATTACAGCTGAGTCTGGAGGCGGGAAAGGAAGGGGGGAGGAGATGGAGTCCAGGCAAAGGATGCGGGTGAGTCCTAAAAGGCATCTCATAAAAGTCCCATTTGTTTGGCGGCTGAAGGAAGTGGAGGCAGCTTTGGCACACGTGTCCCTGGTGCTAAATTAACTGTTAACACAAATAATCAAAGTGCAAGGCCCATCAAGACGCTGGCGCCAGCAAAGTGAGGGAAGGGCCAGGACAGTGCTTTTCTAGAGCTGGCAAACTAGCAGGTGGAGACTGAGTTGGGGACCTGACAGGATGGAAATGCTTACAGAACACATTGATCCATTGACAGAGGAAAACACCACTCCACTCCCGCCTTCCAGCTATTGTGTATGGTGAGGGTTTGGTGTGTATTTTTGTTCCTTTTATTCCTTCTTTTTCTTTGACTAACTTGAGTTAATTCTTTCCCTGCCTGCCCCTTTACTCCACCACCTCACAAACTGCTCAGGTCAAGAGCTGCAACATCTGTCTGTATTCGGCAATGGCTGGCTGAATAGTTGAACAAAACACCAAAGAGCGGTTGTGAAGGTAGCAAAAAAACCTGATCAGCCAAACAGCTTTTTTTAAAAGAGCAAATGCATTTCATAAATAGGATCTGAAAAAAGAAAAGAAAACTAAACATCTTTGAGTTACCTGTTTTCTACCTGATATTTGGGAGAGAAAGAATTAAAGCATACACTCTTTACCAGTAAGGCCTCCAAGACTTCTCAACATATTTTGTACAATAGTCAAATGGCTTGATAACGCCTGCAGACAGGGAATTACACCTTCCATAATTATATAAAATAAAAAGAATAGTGCATGTGTTATTTGTATCCTCAAATTTCAACGTGTGGAGGATGATAATATATGTGTGTTCAATGTATGGGATGTTTTAGGATGCCAGTACTTATCCAAGATTAATTTCTTTGAAAAAAGAAACAAATGGCATTTTTGTTTCAATCTTACCTGACCATGGAACAATCACATTCTTTCAGAACATTTAATTTTGCAAGTTTGTTCTTGGAGATAAAATTATGGGAGAGCCTTAGATAAACTGCTTTGACTTTTCTGAGAAAGGGTGGCATATTGTAAGTGCCATATGTGGAGGTCAAAGAATCAAGATTCAGATCTCTAGAACAATACAGTTAACAGCCATCAGTTAAAGGAATGAAAAGGGGATGGAAGGAGATGAGGAAAAGAACTGTGACTCTATTTAAAAGCTAAAATCTCAAGACTGCTGTCAGTTTGAGAATGCACTAGGCATCATTTCAAAGAGGTTGACCATCCTACCATTTCATAATAGTTTTGGACAGGTGTGAGCAATCTGTGGCCAGGGGCTGATTTTCCACATTGCATCACCAAAATTGGGCAGCAAATTATTGATTTTTGTCCATGAAATTCTAATCGCTAATATAAGAGAGAAAATGGCTTGTATCCATTTTCAACACACAATTTTGGACCCATAAAACCATATGTTGTTGGGCATTTGTTCTAAATCTCCTGGAAATCTAGAAAACAATGTCTTGCCAATGGCTGAAGACTCCCATAAGTCCTGCTATGCTGCCTCATTGTGGGAGGGGGGGTTATGAATTAAGAATTATGAGTTCTGTTGTTCTGATAGATAGGTACTCACCTAAAGTGAGCTTCTATGGCTGACTTTACTTGAACCTGCGCCTCCTCAGGTGCTATCCAGCGTCCTACCTGTTATCCAATTAGTTTGCTGCACATTACTTGAATATTTTGGAATATTGATTTATTCTGCATTATGTTGATAATGAGACAAGTCACTCTGTTTGTAATTGCAGAATTGTTGACATAGTCTCCATTTCTAAATTACCAGTGGTTTTAAATTTAAATGGTTGACTATGTTCAGTGATTAGGCTAAATCTCTTTCCATAATTATACAAATGGAAGTATTCATACCTCTACACAACTGCCTGGACTTCTGTTTCTGTTAAATAATATCACTGTTCTGTATCTGTTCATGACTTCTTTGCATGAGTTTGTACAAAAAAATAGCTTAATATCTGAATAGGCTTGCATCTACAATTATTTTAAGAAAGCCTGAAATTACAGCTCTGCTGGTTAATTTTCCTCTTTTAGTTTATAATAATAATAATAATAATAATAATAATAATAATAATAATAATAATAATAATAATAATAATAATAATAATAATAATAATAATAATAATAAGTTGGAAGGGACCTTGGAGGTCATCTAGTGCAACCCCCTGCTCAGGCAGGAAACCCTATACCATTTTATACACATGGTTGCCCAGTCTCTTCTTAAAAACTTCCAGTGTTGGAACATTCACCGCTTCTAACTCTCAGGAAGTTTCTCCCTAGTTCTAGATTGCTTATCTCCTTGATTAGTTTCCATCTGTTGCTTCTTGTCCTGCCTTCAGGTGCTTTGGAGAATAGCTTCCCTCTTCTTTGTGGCAGCCCCTGAGATACTGGAACACTGCTACCATGTCCCCCCTCGTCCTTCTCTTCATTAAACTAGACATACCCAATTCCAGCAACTGTTCCTTATATGCTTTAGCCTCCAGTCCCCTAATCATCTTTGTTGCTCTTTTCTGTACTCTTTCTAGAGTCTCAACATTTTTTTTACAGTGCGGTGACCAAAACTGGATGCAGTATTCCAAGTGTGGCCTTACCAAGGCATTGTAAAGTGGTATTAATACTTCACGTGATCTTGATTCTATCCCTCTGTTAATACAGCCTAGCACTGTGTTGGCTTTTTTGGCAGCTGCAGCACACTGCTGGCTCATATTTAAGCGATTGTCCACTAGGACTCCGAGATCCTTCTAACAGTTACTACTAATGAGCAAGGTACCACCTAGGTCAGACATGTCAAACATAAGGCCCGGGGGCCGGTTGCGGCCCGCGAAGTGGTTTCATGTGGTCCGTGAAGCCATCTTGGAAACAGTGAGGGAACGTCCCCCACTGCCTTGGGAGCCAATGTACAATTTTGTGGTGGCCATCTATGCTGAAACACATTCAGTCTTAGCTCCATAAGCCCCCCCCGCATGACCTGAGAGGAACAGTGAGGCTCCTCCAATAGACCATGCCTTGGCACTTGCCCTGGTCCCACCCCCTTCTGCCAGAGACCCTCAAATCTGTCCCACTCCTGCCCAGGCCCCCGCAGGCATCCTTGATACGAACAATGTAGAGCTGGCCACACCCACCCAGTAGGCCACACCCACTCCATCCATGCCCACCCAGTAGGCCGCACCCACCTTGGCCACACCCACCTGGCCCCCTGAGGGCAACCTCAATGCTGATGCGGCCCTCAATGAAATTGAGTTTGACACCTCTGACCTAGGTGATCTAGAGGCAGGAATATCAGAGCAGCCCTTAAGGCCAGTCATACTATTTAGAAGAATGAAACAGGCAGTAGATTTGAAATGTCATAAATGGGCAACAAATTCATTCATTTTTTGTTATTAGATGCCTGTTTTTAACTGCTTGGAAGGGGAAAGTATATTGCTCAATGGCGCAAAATATGTTAGTTGATGTGGTTAATAGATCAGCTGACTTAGAAGATGACTGGATTGGTGGGTACCATTTGCTGTTATGCCTGAGACAACAAAGTTTTGAGGCAGCTCTGGCAGCATTGAATAATAGCCAGATTTCCTCAATTTAAAAATATTTAATTTTAGTTGAGAAGGCAATATATTAGTTACATATTTCTTCAGCTGACTATATTAAAAAGTTTTCAGTTTTTGCTTTGTCACTTGAGAATTTGTTTCTTCTTAAACATCATTTATGGATTATTGTAAAGTTTTCCATGTTACTTCAGCCTATACATTGAAATCAGATATTTTCCTCTTTTTGATTCTAAATTATAAAGGAATGAATGCAGGAAATAAAGCACTGTGCTTGCCCCATCCTCTGTTAGCCTCAAAATATCTGTATGTAATACACATTGATCACATTTATAAAAATGAGAATAAATTGCTTAAAAAAACTTTGGAATCACAAGTTCATCTAGTCGTTAATTTTAAGTTGATAATATAAACCATTAGTGAGATATGGCTGGGAAAGCAAGAACTGGTATCCAAATAACCTAAATAAATACAGTCTAATTAAAATGGTGGTGGTTTGGATGGTAGGCAATTATCTATGGAATACAGTGATATTGCCACATTTGGCCAGAACCAATTGCCCATTCTTTTAGATAAACCAAAGGAATTGGCTGGGAAAATTTAGACTAGAAATATTTGGTGTATTTTCTGAGCAGAACCACTTGAGATCTGCTATTAATGTTAAACAATACAACTTACATTCAGGAAGCGATCTTAACTCAATATTACCATTTTTTTCCTGAAAAGTTTAACAGCATAGCATCTTACTGGACAGAAAGCACATTAAATAGATATTTGGAAATTATGATGTTGTATGCATTGATGATTCATAAAATGACATGTCAGTTGTGGGTAACATTGCATACTGTTATGGTTGAAAATGAGAATCAGATGCTAAAACTGTGGCCAGCTGTAGGAGGTAAAGGTATTTGGAAATAAGACTTGGAACATGAAGGTAAAAATCAACAGGGATTTTCAATAAAACGTCTTTGACACCTGAACTTGAGTGGAATGAGAAGGGATTTTAATAAATTGCATGTTCTTTGCCATCTGGGGAGCCATCATAAAAAAAGTAGACAATAATAAATCAGTTCCCAACCTTTCAACTGAAAGCTTTCCTTTGTGAAAACTATTTTTAAAAAAAATAGATTTGTCCATAACCAAATAATAAAAAAGCACATACTTAAGAAAAAATATTAACAACTGTTCCTCTGAAGTACTGCTTTCATCTTAGATCATCCAGAAAGATTGTCTTTTTTCAGGAGAAATAAAGAATCTTGCCCATGCCTTTAACAGGGGGAAATTTTTAATAAAAAAGAGATTTTTAATACTGAGTTTTAAAGGGCATTGTTGTTAAAAACAATAGTGCCTAAGATCATGGGCCCTGGATTTATGCCCCTTTCTCGGTTGCAATTTAGATTTCAAGGCTAGAGAAAAGTTGATATTACTGTCACTGGAAATGTTATTTCTCTTCTGGATTTAAGGATCAGTGTTGAGAAGAGAGGTAATGAAATGAAGACACTAAGTTCCAGAAAAAAATAGGTTTATTCTTAATTAGATTGGCTGAAGGTAGAGTAGGATCTTGAGACTGAGCAAGGATTAACAATGATTAATAAGCAAAGTTTTCTAACTCACACTCAGAAAAGGTTTTGATCTTATAAGACAATTAAGCCTATATTATCCTTGACCTAGGTCATTGATGGCGAACCTTTTAGAGACCGAGTGTCCAAAAACTGGCCCTGCCCCTGCTCCACCCCCCGCCCCGCCCCACCCCGCCCCCATCCCCTGTCCCGCTTGCCTGCAGGGCCACTCACCACCTCCAGGGCCCACCAATCGCCCAGGCAGCCCAGCAGCGCTATGGCGGTCACGCCCTCTGCCCGCGCCCTGCAGCTGTGCACAATTGACCTAGGTCAGTGGTGGCGAACCTATGGCACGGGTGCCAGAAGCGGCACTCGGAGCCCTCTCTGTGGGCACACGTGATGTTGCCCCAGCTTTGCCTCCCCCCGCGACCCCCTCCTTTCCAGCAGCCCCCCTGAAGGAGAGTTGCCCCCGAGCGTGGCCCACACTGACATGGCAAGGACATGGCAGCCAGGCAGTGTAGACAAGACTCTGCCCTCACACCCTATCATGCAGGGTGTGGGCAGAGGGTGTGGCCACCATAGCGCTGCTGGGCTGCCTGGGCGATCTGCGGCAGGCCTTGAAGGCAGTGAGTGGTCCTGTGGGCAGGTGGGGCAGGGGATGGGGGGCAGAGCAGGGGCCTGGCAGGGGGGTGGAGCAGGAATGGGGCCAGTTTTTGGGCACTCGGTCTCTAAAAGGTTTGCCATCACTGACCTAGGTATTATTTTAGTATTTGGATATTTTATGTGCTGCCTGAGGATCATATGATCTGATGCATATCTATAAACACCTTAGAAGGAAGGATGTAAAAATGGGGGGTTCTTTGAGAGCCGCTCAAGTATTTCTTTAATAGATACCTGTTAAACTGCAAAGACATCTATAGTTGAGCTGTAACCGAGGCCAGATTTGACAGAATTTCTACTTCCCAAGATAATTTTAGCAGTTTGTTTTTGTAAGGTTTTTGAAATGTAATATTGTTCTGACAGATTAGAAATATATCCTGTAGAAATCCCTATTGAAAGTTGCACATAAAAGTGTATCTTTTCACAGCTATATAGTCATTATAAATCCTATCAAAATATATTTTATTTTATTATTTTCATCAATTTGAATGATCCTAGAATTAGAATTCTGACTGGCTTGCTGAAATGGATTCAAGTTACACTCATTCTTAAGAAATCAGCTGATTTCCTTTTTTCCCCACACCATTTTTTAAGCTGCCTTATTCTGGCAAATCTATATTGTTTTCAATGGGCATGCTATCTAGATTTCCTAAATCAAAGGAGAAACAGTGATACATAAATAGCAGTGTTTGCCCATGCAAATTTTTCTATGCTGAATGAATTATATTCACACATGAAAGAGGAAGAATGAACAATTTGCTTTCTTGAAATGTATAAGACAACCTTTTTCAATTATTGCACACTAAAGTACCCCAGGGCATGCAAATACAGGGTTGAGTTATCTGCTTATTTTGAGTTGGCCCTTAGATTCTCTTTCACAAGCAATTCAGGACCAATCATTTTACATTATTATTGGAGCCTTTCCCTAGTTTTGACTTGAAATGCACTAAATCTACCCTTCAATCAGCAGAAAACAATTAAGGCATGAAATATGCTGTTCTTATTGTCAGTCCTTGTCCTACTTTTTCCTATTCATTTCCATATGTATGATAGCTTTTAAAGTAATGGATGCCTAAAGGATTTTATATAGCTTGTGTCTGCCTTTGGACACTTTTGGAATAGGATAGGGGTGTCAAACTTGCAATGTCACATGACTTGTTGCGACGTATCGCAACTTTTTTTGCCATGGCCAGAAATGGGGTGGGCACAGTTTGTGCCAGCAGTTTGACACTCTTGGAATAGGAGCTAAGAATCTTTCAAGCCTCTTTCACTCATAGAATGGGATGAGATGAAAGACACCTTATGGAGACACAGCAGAAAAAAAAGAAGTTGGCAGGGTACATTTGTAATGTGATAAAGATACAAAGAGAGAGCAATGTCTAATGTTCAATTATGTTCAGAGTCACTGGGAGTTGGACAGGATAGAAGAGAATAAAATAGAAGAGAAAGAAACATCACAAAATGCAAAGATCTGCAAATAGAAATAGAACAATTGTGGTAAAAGAAAGCAAAGATAGTGCCAATAGTGATAGGAACCTTGGATGCAATTCCAAAACACTTGAGCACCATTCGCATTGACTAAATCATCAGTCAATTGCAAAAGGCAATTGTATCATCAAATACCTTCAAACAATCACATCTTCTCCTTAGGTCCTTGGGAAGGACTTGATAGGTAAATAAAAATGCCAAACCCTGTCTAAACATCTGGCTGATTGTGCAACCAACTATAATAATCTCAGTTTGAAGCCTGCACCAAAAGGACAAAGAAGAGGGCCTTGCCCGTCATCAAAGAAAAAGGGAGAAAGAGTTTTAGATTCTCTTAAACATGCATATATATGCAGTCACACACACACACACACATCTGTTGGTTGTGAAAATAAAGTAAGGCAACCTCCCCCCCACCACCCACCCAGTTTATTTCTCCTGAGTTCTTTGGAGAAGTGTGAGAGACAAAACAATAAAGATGTCACATTACACTGACGCTTTGCAAGTTATCAAAAATATTTGAATCATTTCTTCAAGAATGTTAAATGCATTTGTGTTGCTTCATAACGGGAGAGAATATATAGAGAGATTGAGGACAGAATAAGGGAGAAATATTAGGAATGGGTTTGGTGGCTCCTTGTCTCAGGCAATGATGCTGAGAAAGCACAAATCAGCCACAGTGGTGAGATCATGCAAATGCAATGTCCCTCAAAGCCACAGGAATTGTGGAAAGATTTGTGTAAATATCTCGTGGATTTTTGTGCTGTAAGGCTAATGGAAATATAAACCACAGCTAAAAAGTCAATGCCACATCCATTTCCATCCCCCCTAGACAAACCTATTTGAATAAGTGCAATGTAAATTGGATGCACATTCAAGAAATTAAATGATTTCTATTGCCTTATTAAGGAGGTCAAGGAATAAGGTAATGGAGTTTGGTGTAGGTGTAAAAATGGGACTGAACAGGATGTGAGGGGAAACAGGAGATTGTGTTATATGGTCATAGAATGTCTGCTGCAGGCATGAGTGGAAAAAGAAGGGCCACACACAGACTTCTAATGTTTAAATTTGGATTGCATCTATTTGATATCAAGCTCTTATTAAGTTTAAACAAGGCCAGCCCACGGAGCTGCAGAGGGCATCCATTTCTACAGTTCCAGAGCTCATCCATACATCTCTATAATTATACTACATATATATCTAAAATATTTTTATATCATACATACCGGTAGTTGCTTTTATCTGACCCCTAGCCCCCAAAAGAAGCAACTTAAGGTTGCTTCTGACTGTTCCATTTTTTTCTGATTTTTTCCCCTCTTTTCCTGGTACAGTTTTGCCATGGATAGAATCTGTTTTGCTTTTGAGGATGTGGTTGCTGAAGTGAACAAGGTCTATTGTCTTCTATTGGCTGTTAAGCTGCTATGGTCATATCCTTTCTCTCAGAATTCTCTTCCACCATCTTTCTGGTTTTGTGGCAGGAGAGCACAGAAACTCATAGTCAGCTTTACAGGAGTTGATTAGTGAATTTGCAAAGGCAAAGCCAGGAGTCAGTTTAGATGACAATGATAATTTAATATTCTGAGCACAATAAAAATCATAATGGAGCCTTCATAAATTAACTTATTTCAAAATCATGGAGATTTTTTGTTTTAGGAGCTATTTCATAATACTACATTTCATTATTAGTTCATTTAAGTGGCTCCACATATTATCTTCAGTTTATTATATTAATAAGAAACAGATTTCTTTATCTAAGATATCTGTAATCAATTCTCTGAGTGAACCTTTGTCCAGGCAGGTAGATAAATTCTTGTATTTGTTTATGTAAGCTAAGGCTGATGCTGGTGGCAGAAATAAAATCAGTACCGGCCAGTTAAATAGCCTCTCCTGCTTTACCGGGAAGCCACGTCCGCCTTACAGATATACTGTCTTAATATTGGGTTTTGACAGATGGTTAAGCCCATGAACCTAGCCATCTCTCAAAACTTACCTCCTTTCCATAAGAGAGACTGGGGAATGTTTCCCTATCAACTGATAATGTTTGGTTGGATGGGAAATGAAAGCAAATGAATTTACCTTTCACTTTTTAAAACTTTCCATGCATGAAAGCACAACTCAAGGTTCTACATTTAGGCAAGAAAAACCAAATGAACAGGTATAGTATAGGAGGTACCTTGCTCAATAGTAGTAACTGTGAGAGGGATTTCGGAGTCCTAGTGGACAATTACCTAAATATGAGCCAGCAGTGTGCTGCAGCTGCCAAAAAAGCCAACACAGTGCCAGGCTGCATTAACAGAGGGATAGAATCAAGATCACGTGAAGTGTTAATATCACTTTACAATGCCTTGGTAAGGCCAAACTTGGAATACTGCATCCAGTTTTGGTCACCGCGCTGTAAAAAAGATGTTGAGACTCTAGAAAGAGTACAGAGAAGAGCAACAAAGATGATTAGGGGACTGGAGGCTAAAGCATATAAGGAACAGTTGCTGGAATTGGGTATGTCTAGTTTAATGAAGAGAAGGATGAGAGGGGACATGATAGCAGTGTTCCAATATCTCAGGGGCTGCCACAAAGAAGAGAGAGTCAAGCTATTTTCCAAAGCGCCTGAAGGCAGGACAAGAAGCAACGGGTGGAAACTAATCAAGGAGAGAAGCAACCTAGAACTAAGGAGAAACTTAGACAGTTAGAACAATTAACCAGTGGAACAACCTGCCTCCAGAAGCGGTGAATGCTCCAACACTGGAAGTTTTTAAGAAGAGACTGGACAGCCATTTGTCCGAAATGGTATAGGGTTTCCTGCCTGAGCAGGGGGTTGGACTAGATGACCTCCAAGGTACCTTCCAACTTTACTATTATTATTATTATTATTATTATTATTATTATTATTATTATTATTATTATTATTATTATTATTATTATTATTACTCATTGGCCTCATTACTGAGCAAAAAGGGGTTCTGCCACGATGGTGACAAATTTTATGCAAAACAGAAACAGATTATGAATGGAAGTATAACAACAAGGGGAGTTTGCAAAACTATATAAAAAAAGATTAAAACAAGAAAACTGCCTGGGCTAGATAGGTTACCAGCTTCTTACTGTAAATGGTTTGAGAATGAACTTTTACAACCTTTACAAGATACAATGAATTCTATTTTACAGAGAGAAAAGGTGAAGGAGAGCTGGAAAGAGATTAATAAAACAATAATGCCTTACAGAAGAACAAGATTTGATTTTATCAAGAAACTATTGGCCAATATCATTATTGAATAATGACTATTAGTTGTTTACAACAATTTTGGCTGAGAGGTTGAAAATAAATTCCTAAGAATTTATTTATGAGGATCAATGTATTTTTTAACCTAAAAAACAGTTATGGGATATTATAAGAAATGTGTTGGATATTTTGGAAAACCTGAACCCTCATCATGAAGTGACATGCCTCCCTCATTAAAAGAAAGAAAATAAAAGAATTTAAACTTACATAAACATTTTTAAAATATTATGTGGTAGTTTATATAAAAATATTAAGTTGAAAGGCAGCAGTGAACAAGACTGATATTAAGTGTGTGTCTCAAGATATTTTAAGCTTCTCGGGGTAAATACAATACTATGCTTTGGTTATCGCCCTCCAATTTTCTTCCTCCTAAATGAGATTGTCAAGGTTTTGGTTTTTTTTAATAGTCCATTGTCTTTAAGTTGCTACCTGTCTTTAAATGCATGTCTGCTTTTTTGCTTTCCCCTTGTGCTCTTCAATTTCTCTGAAACAGCTAGAGTCTCCTGACCCGGCTGTGCTTATTTTATCTCAGAAAACAAAACATATTCTGCTGTGTTTTGCTCTATTTCCTACATGATAGAATCCTTTGTTTTCATCTGCAATCTCTGCAGCTTCCAAGAATGTTTTACTCTTAGTAGCTTGTCGAGACACAGGGTTCAATAGTCTGCCACCACCCCTGCCCCAAGGTCGAGGTTCCCTCCTTTTCCTTCCCGGTATTGTTTTGCATCCCGGAGGGCCCTTCTTCATGTGGTCCTGGGGCTCCTGTGACAATAAGGACTGGCACCGGTCACACTTTTGCTGCTATGGTATCAGCTGCTGAGCACATGCCAAACTGTGTCAGTAGCATGACTTCAGATCCTTTAATAGTATTTGTACAGAAAAGCTCTAAAAGGGAGGGTACATTTACAAGCATGCAATATTTCCTTGGTTTTGACAACTCATGGTTCTTCTTAGCCAACAGTCAAATATGAGTACACATACTGTATTATAACTATTAAATACACATCTACAAATTTCTTGAAAAAGACTTCAGATCTAATTAAAATCGTTCACAAAGTCAGCTCTATCCAGTCCTTTACTAAGAAACATTTCAGGTTAATAAATGAATTTGTTGACAGGTCTGAAAAACAATAGAAAGATGTTAAATATACTTCAGGAAAATAATTTCTTAAGAATCTATCTTTTTTCAAACTAAGGATTGCACTTGGCTGAAGTATTAGAAAAGTCACACTTTTCAAAAATGAAGATAACCAGGAAAATAAATAAAAGAAAGTTTAGTTTTCATATATTTAATTATATTTTCAAATTTATATTTAATCTTTCCAGCCTTTCTACTCTTAGAAGAACCATGTCGCTAGTTGTCAGGATGCACCTTACATCGGCTTGGCATGCCTGTCAGCAGCAGCACTGGGTGGGCAGAAAGATAGATGGGTAGGTGGGTGAGTTGCAATGCCCCCATGGTCATAAAGCTGGGCACACTGTGAGGAGCCTGAACTTTTATCATGTGACCATGGGGGTGCTGCAGAGGCCATAACTTCAGGAAGGGGTGCCAATTCCCTTCACCAATGTCATAATCTTGAATGGTCACTGAAGGAACAATCATAAATCGAAGATTACCTACATGTGGAAAAAAGAATGACCCAATCATGTCACAGCTGTCTAATTAGAATGCTAAAGAATTCCTGGAAGCCAGCACTCACACAGACATAAACTTCTACATACCATTCAAAAGAGACAATCAAAAAGCCAAAAAGGAAACAAAAAGATCAAAACACCTCCTCACTAGCAATCAATATCCAGATGAACAGAGATTAATACTAAGATTAACAATATACCAACAGTCAAAGAAGCAAACAATACCCCAATTGAGGAACTGCCAAACAAGCTAACAGTAAACAATAGCATAATCAAGGGACCACTTCCACCAACATTGACAGGACAGGCCATTGGTATATAAAGTATACTTTAGTATATAAAATGAGAGCAAACACCACTCCCTAATAACATTGATGATGTCACCTAGTTTGGTAATGAAATGTCTGCAAGAAAACAACCAAGCTCAGAGAGTACCAAGATCCCCATAATATATTCAATATATTTAGCCCAGGAAAATAAGACTTTTCATCATTAGAAGAATACTGTATAGAAAGCTATAAGCCTCATGAATTAGTATTCCATGTCACCTTTGCAGTTATATGGAAGTTACAATATAGAATCATACAGAGGTATAGTCATTTTGTACAGCTGACAGTTCTCAGAAGAAAGAGCGATTAGATCCTGACTATTAGTTGGTGATTTATTCCATTATTATCCCCCACAGCTAGGACTTTGCCTGGGTATTTGTAAGCAAAAGTTAGTTCCCATTTCTCGTGGTATATATGTTTACAGTTACAATGTCTTGATTTATAGTGTATGATCTGCAGTTCCCTACAGAGCTTTCCCTAAGCCTTAGTTTCTGTGTGCAAGTGTGTGAAATATTTGTGTGCTTTTTCTGCAGTGGCCTTTCCCAGTGTGAAATGTAAACAGACAGTGTTAGGCAAGTAAACAGCATGCATTCTTCCCACCCAAGCTGCTTCATGTGCAGATGTAGATCTCAACAATGATCGGGCTTTTGGGAATATTAACAGAACTTGGATCAGTAAAAGAAATAGTATGGTTTAGTAGATAATTGGCATGATGGCTCTGCAACTCACTTGAAAACATAATCTCTGTTGGTGTTCATGGAGAAATCTTTCTTTATCATCCTACATTCCACAGCTCTGTAAAGATGCAAATTTAAGTACCTAGAAGGTAAAGATAGTGAATTTCTGCATAATTGTTCTGTTAACTTCAACAATTATTGTAATCATTTAAAAAAT
This sequence comes from Protobothrops mucrosquamatus, assembly GCF_001527695.2. Classification (NCBI taxonomy): domain Eukaryota; kingdom Metazoa; phylum Chordata; class Lepidosauria; order Squamata; family Viperidae; genus Protobothrops; species Protobothrops mucrosquamatus. The sequence goes on from NW_015386959.1 coordinate 186,758, forward strand.
AGAAAAGAAACCTATCTTTAAATTGTAATTGTTCTGTTCTGTTCTTGGTAAGGCATTGAGACGAGGCAGGAGTAACAACAGTTGCTTCTTTATTTAATCTTCAACACAACAACACAAAATGGCGCGGATCTCTTTTATACCCCCTTACAGAGAGCAGCATCAACCAATCAATGCAACGTATCTTTCCCGCCTTGCGCATGCGCCATAGGCTGGAGGCAGCCTGTCTGGCCCGGGCAGCCACGTGGTCTGCCCGGGTCTCTCTGCAGCTTCCTGCACCTGCTGTGTCAATCACAGCCCAGGACATAACAGTAATGGGGATTAATATTTCTATCTTTTTTAGGTATGTGAATGTGGGAGTAAAAATAATGCTGTCAGAAATAAGAATTAGTTTGCAAGATCTTCCAAAAGGGTCTCCTTTCCAGTTACATACCCAGTAGCATATGATGGAGTTTGCCTCTGCTTGTGGAAGATGTATCATCCCAAACAAAGAATAATTCTTGAAAATAATATATAAACATTTATTATATTGGAATAGTTGTATTTTTAAAGTGTATATTTGGATTAATTACATCTGAGAAAGAAGACATTTCAAATGGAGAAAGTTTGGATTAATAACTATTCACTAAATTTGCACCAAAGAGACAGGTGGAGGAGATTTGTATCAGTCATATAACTTAGGGGAAATTTTTTGAAGATTAAACAAAATAAATAAATAAAATTCATTTATTTATTATACAAATTTTTATGTTGCTACAATTAAATTGATTCTTGGCATCACACATGGAAAACTGTGATCAAACACATTAAAAAAAATAAAAAGACACCAGACTAGGTTATTCATTACTACTATGGACCATAAAAGGGACAGTATTTATATTGATTTATATTTATGGGTGTTCACATCTGTATCTGATGTTCAGTTAGCAATTGCAGTACTGCTTGTACAGTACTATTCACCAAAAAACAACAATGATATCAGGAATCAGCAAGATGTAATGAAGAAAAACTGAGGAAGTAGATGAAAATCTGCCTTTTGGATACCAGCTGTGTGTTTATTATAGTATTTAAGTTATGATTTTTAACAAGTTGTTTTCATTAATTTTCTTATTCTCTGTGGATAGGAATCAGGTAGATTTGGAAACATATAGACAAACATTAATTAAAATTTGTAATAAATAAGAAACATGGGGAAACTGTGGCTCTCCAGATGTTACTGAGCAATAACCCCCATACTGGTTGAGCAACTGGGATCTTAGGAAAATATAATTCATGAATATCTGGTGGGAACAGGTCACTTGCTACTTGTATATTTATTTATATTTATTTATTAAATGTATATGCCACTCATCTCACCTAGGGGTATATATACTGCCTGAAGCAATTACGTTCCACCTATCATTTGCTAAACTAATTTTGAATTCTTAGTTATATTTGAGTAAGGCTTTCATTTCATTTCATTTTTAAAAAAACTTTTTTCCTCATGAGGGTATTAGAGGTATTTTGTACTTCAGGCTCTATCAATAATATGGTCCACTCCAGAAGTAGCTATAGCAGTCTTTGTCCATTTATTTCCTAGGAGTGTCCTTGGGTGCAAATGCCTGCAGCTCTGGCACTTCAGAGTCAACCCCTTTTCCCACAGCACAATGGTAAAATGTTTGCCTTCTGGGCATTGCTGAATTACTATGCTGTGGTGCTGAGTTCCAGTTCAGCATCTTTTTGAGGGCTGTAAATTCTTCAGCGCTCTTCTAACATAATTAATTTACTTCTCTTAGATTTCAGGAGAATATTGGCATTATAACAGCTTGATAGAGAATTTGAAGTAACGTTATGTAGAATTCCCCCTCCCCCTTTGTTCTTGTCCAGAAAAGAAACTGCCTCAGGTGCAAAAAGCTATAGTTTCCCCATCCAGCAGTGATCTGGGTGTAACTGGGAACAGTTGTCAGTGCCTGAATTTATGTCCTTAGCAGCTCTTTACTCAATACTCTATTTCCCTTGGAAAGCTTTGTAGTAGACTATAAGAAAAAGAAAAAAAAGAGGTAGGATGAGAGAGGGATGGATAGAAAGAAAAGAGAGAAGTTCATGATTAATATGCAGCTCGAGAATAAGCCAGTATTATTTTCTTTCTATTGGAATTTTTCTTCGACATGTTGTTTCAATATGAGCAATCAGCTGGTCTCTCTTTGGAATGTCCCCAGAGAGGAGACATAGCCTCCCGGTAGGATAATATGTTAAACAGAACACTAAGATGCATTTTCGAAACATCTGCATTCTATTTATGCCTCCAGAGTCCTTCCCAGTGTCTTTAGGGAATCATAAGATGCTTTGAAAGATGCTCACTGATTCTTTGTACTTCACTATTGTTTGCAAGAGAGATAGTTTATTTATGGTGTGCAATCTTTTAGACTAAGCCTTATGTATCTATGGATTTTCTAGCAAGCATTGTGCGTTTCTTGACCTGTTTTGTAGAATAATTTACTAGATTTTTCTGATTAATCTTTCAAATAATCTTTAAAAGGTGAATGAACTAATTCATCTGTTCAGAGCACTGAAGAAGTGAGTGAAACATTAAGCTTCATTCATTGTTGGAAGTAAAGAGCAAGAATGTTTAATTTAGAATTCTGTGGTCAGAACTCTCAGAAAATTTATTTTTCAAATGGCTTTCCTTTTAGGAGAGGACATAATTTGGAGCAAGACCATGGTACCAAAAAAAGCAGATCTAAGCAGCTATGAACCTGTCAGTATGCACCAGAGGAACACCATTTTTATGGTCATATATCTTCCTTTCTACAGCAGAGAGCTCCTGGGGAGTGTGATGACACTTTGGCTTGGGGCCTAGAGCAGGAAGAAACTTCGGGAAAAACAAAGTTACACTGTGAATTCTCATTGGATGGAATATTAACATATCACCCAGATTGGATGAAATAAAGTAATGTAAAGCATTATTTGCCACATCAGCTAATTTGTATTGTATTGATATACTATTAAATTGTCTGAGATTTTAAAGCAAAAAAAATTTAAAAGGCTTTTTAATATTCTCAATTAGTAATATATGTGGAGTCAAAAATAATTCTCCCTTTTATCTCTATGTGTCTACTGTTCTAAAAAATGTTTGCTAAAAAGATATGAGTTGTTTTTGCTTTCCCTGGAGAATTTTTACTATAAAACTGACATCCTTTTACATTTGCCCTTCTTTTTATAATCGGCAGAAAAACCTACTAGACAGGAGATCTCTCAGCTGGTATTTTCCTTTCTACCTTCTTCTCATTTCTGATAGATCTAGTATTTGAATAACACTATATGTTAAGAGGCAAATACTGTATGTGCCCACCTTAGTCTTCCACACGCTATAAACAAGGTCAAGGAGAGACCTTGACCTTGTTTGGTCTTCCTTTCCATTCTGCATTTTACTATCTTTACTATCCAGACAAAAGCCTCTGCTCTATTTCTCTTCGCCCCTCCTCTTTGTATTAAGCATTTTTTTTTAAAGTAATGTGCTGACTGAAAGGGAAAGCAAAGGAAGGCCTGGGCAAAACAATATTTCTTTAATTGTTCATGAAAACATTTGAATTGTATTTCTATTGGAGGTTTATTATAGAGAGCACAAACTTCTCTGCAAATTTTATAAACAGTGTAAAACATATTTGAAAACAGGACACTTTTAGAATTTGTCTGGCTGTTGGACCAGGAGCAATTTGGCCTTCCATTTTCTATTCAGCTCTTCTTAAGAGGCAGCAAGTATGGTCTCCCAGTGGTTCTTAGTCTCCTGTATGATAGATCTGTATGATAGATGATTTGAGTGCTCTGTCCTTCATTCAGCTCTTCATTTCCAAACAACTCTCTGTACCGGAGTGGAGTGTTTTATCTGGCCAAGAGAGAAAGAAAGAACAGCTCTCTACAGCTGTTCCTCCTCTGCTAATGGAGGAGCCAGGTTGATCTTTGCTTTCTTCAGTGTTCCTGGGAATTATACGTGAGGCCTCTGAATGGCTTTGGTCCACTGGCTGGAGTATGTTGCCCTTCAGCTCTCATTCTCAGGGAAACTGATCTACTTGACTGTTGATATAACTGCCATTCACTCTAAGTCGTTTAAACATAAAACAATTTCTTTTAAACCCAAATCCCTGATCAAACAAGAGGGGCCTTGACTTGTGAAATTTTATTCACGTACTGTTGCTGAATATGTTCCCATAGTCGTGTTATGACTTGTTATCTATCTTTACAGGATATACTCCCACACTCTTTTTTCCAGGGTCCCTGCTTCCTGTGGGTCTTCCCATAGCTGCCAGCATAGACAATTTGCGTCTGGAATAGGCTGCATGTGAGCTGAAGGATGCTTATATTCTCTCGCTGTTGGGTGAGTCAGTGTAAAAAAGTGGCAGATGTTTAGCATCAGGAGGCAAGGTTTGGTTTTTTTGTACTATGCAGCACATTCTTTTTTTCTCTGATACCTTTAATTTCCTCTCTGCAGGATGTGGAATAGTTTTCCTACATTGCTGCCATTTCTGTGAACCCAGGAGCTTGAGATGTTTACAAGGGCATTTCCATTCCCATGGCATGTGTTTCAGACATAAAGGGACTAAGTTCACTAATGTGAGCCACTTTGCATTTTATCACTCCAGCTCTGGCTGAAGGGTGACTAGAAATGCTGATTAATATGTAGAATAACAAAGTGCTCACTAGTTCACAGATCAGTATTTAACGCCTGAAAAATGCATTTAGAGAATTCTTATTACTGTTCATTTGAGATGAAATTCTGAACAACTAAGAACTGCAGTTGTTAGTTTCAGTTAAAATGTGATCATCGCTCCCCTTGAAAAAAGATTTTATTAACAGAGTACTTGATCCCATAATCAAGGAAACAAAAAGGGAGATCATAGTTGGAAATTACTTCTGTGACCTTCTTCATGCTTGCTAACAATCCACCAATCTTGTATATAATATAACTTTTCCTGTACTTGTTCTGTTAGTTTATACGAATAATACATGGAGCTAAATAAAAAGTAATTGGCTACCCATATTAAGAGGAAAAAGAGGTGCTGATCAAACTAAGCACTTAAAGCAGAGACAATTCCATTTTCCAAATATCTACCCAGTCCAGAATCGAATACTTCTTTAAATCCAGTTTTTAATGGACATATACATCCAGTGGTGGGATTCAAATATGTAAACAACTGGTTCTCTGTGTGGATGCCGCTTCCAGAAGTCCATTCTGGGCCTGGGCAACAAAAAATTAGCTACCGGTTCTGCCGAAGTGGTGCGAACCGGCTGAATCCCACCACTGTATACATCCTTGTATCATAAATCTCCATTAAGGAAGAAGTACCTCTGGATCAAGAAATATCTGACAAAATACAAGCTCCCAGCTCAAGTTCACAAAATGTTTTCAAAATGAGAAATGTTTTTTCCATGCAAGACAAACATGTTTTCTTATAGAAACGTTACTGTTCATGTAAACACCAAACAGTGGGATGAGCATTTTTGATAAGCATAAGGAATTTGAGAAATTTTGAGAAAGGATATAATCTATAAGTCATACAGCCTATTGTGGGCTGATATCCTTTAGAGATTATTTATGCCCAGATGCTACTTTTAATTTCCACAGTTGCTGAACTTACAGCGCCCATTGTTCTGAGACAGTCTTGGGCTAACTGTTCTGAAAGCCTCCTTTTCTTCAGAGGGATGATCCTGCCCTTGTTCTCTGTGAAAAAGAGAGCTTTGTTGGGATGAATTCTCTCCTTATTCAGGGATATGAGCCTTAATTAAACATGGGCAGCAAGAGGTCTCTTCAGGTGGTATTTGAGCGAACACCTCCTAGGAAGATAATTAACAAACTTCACAGAAACAGGGAGCTCTTTCCTTACACACTGAGCTGGATTACTAGTGGAGGGCAGTAATGTTCTGGAAATGAGACATGTAAACAAAAAAGTGGCAGCATTTGGTTTGTGGCAAACTGGGTTTGTCAGCAACATAAACAGCATGAAGAAGACTTCTAAGCAAAATCTCCAACTGGTTGGCGGAGCCGCCCCACTGCAGGCCCTCAATGTTTCAAAGAAAGTAACTAACATTTCGGAAGAACACTACTGTGTTGGTAGCAGTAGGGTTCCCAATATTTTATTGTCACTGTGTAATTGTCTGTTGTTGCTACCAGGTATAATTCTTATAGCTGAGAAATGTTTGTGGCTACTTTCTTTCTACTTTCTTTCTGTACATATATTGTGAAACAGTTTGTTCTGGCTGCCATATTATTTCTACAGCTATTTTCTTTGGTGTGAATTATATCCATATGAGCATTTCTCATACTTCTAATTTTAGTTTAAAGCCTTTATTGACTAACATCAATGTATAAGAAAGCGCTAGCAGCATTTTGTCTGGGTGTCATGCTGCAAGGCTGCTGGTTACTCCAGACACTTATCTTTAAATTAAGCAGTTAACCTGAGACTGAGTATGTCATATTTCAGGCAAAGAAATATGGATAGAATTTTTCTATTTGTTTTTAGAGAGATAGTGTCTGCACTAATTCAAACTAGCATATTTGAACATCTGACTATTTAAGTAACTTCCTAAATAGAAGATTAAGGCTGACTTTCTTCAACACACATAGTATAAGTAAATCTCTTGTGGATAGACTTCCACACTAGGAATTTTGTATGTATCAAACAAAAGAGGTTTCCTTCCATGTTGGTTGTTACTTTTTTATATCATTATCATTAGAAAAAAACCTATGTACTCTTACAGAAACTTTGACTTTCAGTACCTTAAAGAAAGCACGGATTTCCCATTTACATTAGCTTCACTCAGGCATTATATCTGAACAGGATGTTTAAATACATCTAAAGTTTATAAGGTTCAATGCACATGCTAATCATATACCCCAGATACCTAGATCTACACTAACTCTTCCTCTATAATTGAATGGTAAAATGTGATGAGTGGAATGATGGCCATGCTACTTAGACTATTTGAATAAGTGTAGAATTCTCCATGTGAACAGGGATTCTATGATCCCATAGAGATTCGATGAGAGATTGCAAGCACCTTTAAACTAATTTTAACTTTTTGGTGCTATTTTCATTATGCTATACAATGAAATACTATATATATTTAGATTTTGATGCTGTCTAAATATGGTGTCTAAATCTATATGATGTAAATAGATGAAGACTGCTTGCGTAGGCATGCTGAGCCCAGGCCGGTTCCTGTGGCTAGGCAGCCTTTATGTATTTCAATGATGCCTAAGCAGGTCTATTTGAAACTTGTCATGCCAAGTAAAATGATATCAGTACTTGTTTCATCAAGTGGATGTGTGGATCAGTTCAATTGTCCCATTTTACTCCCTAAACATTTTCTAGTCCATTAATTTTTTTAAAAAAATGTGTCCTTAAAACGATTCATAAGATCTGCATTTGGTTTCATTCATATTTTTTTTAACATATAAAGCTTTGTACACTAGTTTTTAAAAAACATTTTTTCCTCCAGTGTTGTTGCCAAAAAAGCCAACAGTGCTGGGCTGCATTAACAGAGGGATAGAATCAAGATCATTTGAAGTATTAATACCACTTTACAATGCCTTG
>NW_015386959.1:194425-247377 GCF_001527695.2 Protobothrops mucrosquamatus
GATGTTGAGACTCTAGAAAGAGTACAGAGAAGAGCAACAAAGATGATTAGGGGACTGGAGGCTAAAACATATAAGGAACGGTTGCTGGAATTGGATATGTCTAGTTTAATGAAGAGAAGGACGAGGGGGGACATGATAGCAGTGTTCCAATATCTCAGGGGCTGCCACAAAGAAGAGGGAGTCAAGCTATTCTCCAAGGTGCCTGAAGGCAGGACGAGAAGCAACGGATGGAAACTGATCAAGGAGAACTAAGAGAACTAAGGAGAAACTTCCTGACAGTTAGAACAATTAACCAATGGAACAACCTGCCTCCAGAAGCGGTGAATGCTCCAACACTGGAAGTTTTTAAGAAGAGACTGGACAGCCATTTTCTGAAATGGTGTAGGGTTCCTGCCTGAGCAGGGGGTTGAACTTGATGACCTCCAAGGTCCTTTCCAACTTTATTATTATTATTATTATTATTATTATTATTATTATTATTATTATTATTATTATTATTATTAAATATTCTGCTACATTTTTTTTTTACAAAATGTAATTCTCTTTCACTATGTTTTCCAGCTGCAAGTTAAGTATATGTGGAAGCAAGATTCTGAGCCTGCATCCTTGATTAGATGGGGAATTGCACAGGCTAGGAGTTTAGCATTAATCAGAGATAACTTAATTTGATTTAAGATACAGATGTATATTGTTGATCAGCTGTTTGGTAAAGAGCAGGGAGCTGGATAAGTCTCCTAAGGCTCTGGTTCTTGCCAAACAGCTGATCATTAGTATTCATAATATGCCCAACCCAGCACTGTATCTGAAATATGCTGAAAATTTTTAGTTTGCTTTTAGATTTTCTGTGTGAAGTTTATTTCCTGCTTGGTTGCTTGTACTAGTAATATATTAAAACACTGGGCTGCAAATATAACAGAAAATTAAAGTGATTCCTTTAATCCAAACAAGGCAATTTGATGACATTTTAGAACTAAATCTTTACAGTAATTGGCAAAAGAAAGCTTAGGACCGTATAGGTTGGAAATATGTGGAAGAGGACTTCATCCTGCAGTGGACAGAAAATGGCTAAAATGATGATTACATATATACAAATACATATAGGTACGACAGAAAAAGCAACAAGTAATCACCAAAATGTCACAAAAGTGCTTTTCAAAAGGCAATTGGATTTTCTTGGTTTTTTTCCTTGAAAACATTTTCCTCCTCATCCAAGAAGCTTCTTCAGTTCTGACCATATGGTGGAGAATAGAAGGATTTATATTCTTTTCAGTCATTTGGTTGTTTAGCACTCTGAAGGTCAGTCCTTAGCTCCCTGAGAGTTGATGAGGCCACTTGAAGATTCATCTGTAAATCAGAATCAGAGTGCAAATGGTTATGGAACCTTCTTGGTATGTCCAATTGCTTTTTGAAAAGCACCTTTGGGACAAGCATGATCTGGATGATTGAGAATCTCTGAAGAATCTCCATAGACATTTAGGCACCAAAGTGATGGGTTAGATTACATAGGAATGGAGGCGCTGAGGTTTAGGCTGAGTTTTAGATTTCTTATCAAAATTAGAGCTAAATCAGATCTTGAGTTGTTTGGGACAATAGATTTTTACATCATATTAAGCCAACACAAACAATTCACATTGGAATATGGTTTACCGTAATGGGTGAGTCCAGCACTGTAATTTTCACACCATTATTTATGATTTTGCATGTTGTGTGAACTGTGTGAGCTGCTACTTATTTAACAGAAATAGCTTAGTTTGATCCCAGTTTGTAGCCTCCAAGTCATTTCCAGTTAGTCCTCAACTTATAACAGTTTATTTAGTGGACCGCTCAAAGTTACAACGACAGTGAAAAATATGACTTATGGATGTTCTTCAAGGTTATGACCTTTGCAGCATCCTCATGATCATGTGATCAAAATTCAGATGCTTGGCAACTTATGACCATTGCTGTGTCTCAAGGTCATGTGATCACCTTTTGCGACCTTCTGACAAGCAAAGTCAATGGGGAAGCTAGATTCACTTAACAGCCAGGTCACTAACTTATCAACGGCAGTGATTCACTTAACAACTGTGGCAAGAAAGATCGTAAAATGGGGCAAAATTCACCTAACAACTGTCTTGCTTAACAACATAAATTTTGGGCTCAACTGTCGTAAGTCGAGGACTACCTGTACTTTGTAGATGTTGCTACTGCTGCTGCCCAGTAAGACAGTGCTATGTGCAGTGTAGACTGGATTAAAAGCCCAAACAAGAAACTATTAAAATACAATACTTAAATAACATCAACCAAGCATGAACCTACCTCAAACCATAAAAAGATATGGAACCACATCCACATCAACAGTTTATCCAACTTCCAGACCCCATGTCTGAAGGAACATTCTGTATTCAGGTTCTTACAAAATGCTAGCAGGTTCAGGACTAGACAGATCTCATGGGGTATAGTGTTCCAGAAGTCACGCTTTCTGAGGTCCCTCTAGATGGTGCTGTTTAACAAACATGATCTGTTGGATCTAATGGGATGGGCAGAAACAATGGGAGAGAGATGATAACTGGGTCCCATGTGATAAAAGACTTTATAGGTAACAACCAACACCTTACATTTGAAAGCATACTGAAAATCACTGCAGCTCATGGAGCAGTCATGTAACGTGGGCATACCAAGGTGCAGTTATAATTGTCTGGGCTACTATATTCTGGATCAGTTGCAGCTTCCAAGTGATATTCAAGGGCAACTCCATGTACAGTCTACTTGAACAGAGACCAAATCATGAGTGACTATGTTCAATGCTTTCCAGTCCAGGAAACAGTGTAATTGATGGGCAAGATGAATTTGTTCCACAACCACAAACAGAAGCTCAAGTTTAGGAGATACCCTAAATTGTGCATCATTTTTGCCTCGGGCGGTGCTAATGATAAAGCTGGATGGAGTTGCTGCAGCACTGTTTTGCTATTTTGCTGTAGCACTATTTTGGAGCTATAAATAAATAATGAACTAATTTAAAAATAAACTAGAAGACCAATCATATATTCCATGAAAGAGGATTCAATTTCATCACCACTTTGGAAGAACGTTTTGTCTAAAAATGTGATAAAACAAGCATCAGGATGAAATAAGACATCATTTTGGCAGTATGCCAAGTCTTCTGGTTCACTTCATTGTTGGACAATTGCTGTTTTTGATCTGCTTTTAATATTGCACATTGCCCAGAGAGGTTTTGAATTGGGTGGTCTTACAACTTTAAGAAATTTAATTTAATCAATTAAATTAACTCTTGATAAATTCTTGGTGAGAAGCTCTGAGGAATGTTTAATTCCTTTTGTTTATAAAATATCAATGTCAAACTATAATTCTGCTAACTTTTTATATTTTTGAAAACAAATACACTGAAACACAGCCATTTCTAATACAGCCTGATTGTTATGAAGACAAGCAACAATCTAATCTCTAAGTTACAAACCTACTTGCTAATAATCCCTTACAAAGCTATTGTACTGAGTTAATGGATATGAAACAGGAAAAATACATGTTTAGTATTAATTTGTCCTGGAAATGTGTAAAGAAAGATAGGTTTTTACAGTCAGGGTAAAAGTGTGATTGGGGAATGTCTGTGAAGATTCTGAGTCATTCAGGTCATAAATGTCTCAAAGGTGCTTTTTTTCAAAAGGCAACTGGATGTGATTGAGGAAATTTCATGGAAAGAGCTGTTTTTGGTTCACATGCCAGAAAGTATTTAAGTTGGAAGAAGAATTTACTAGATGCTTTTAAAACCAAACCATTCAAAAATATGTCATATAAAGCCAATACTTGAAATGATTTAGAAATTTATGTTTCATTTCAATTTTCAATTAAAAATAGAATATGTTTTAACTTTGCCAGGTATTTTAATAGAATTAATATGCAATGCTTCGACACTTAAAGATATTTAAGCATTGCTTTGAAACTTAAAGATATTTAAGCATTTGCTAAAATTCTGAGATTCTGCTGGTCCAAGTTTTTTTCCCCAGGGAAGTGTCTCTAGTAGCGCAATGGTATGACATGATGACTATTTGTAGAACCAGATATATATTAGAAAATGGAATTATGAAATTACCATTAGCTGTTTATCTGAATGAAGCTGAAGAGGGAAAAAGCTCATAATTTTGTCCCAGAGATAATACATTAGGCCATGCTCTGGGGCTCAGATGCATATCCTTTTTGGTCCTTAATGCAAGATTTCTCAGTGCACTCTAGAAGGATGTTGTTTTTCTCTTCAGTTTGGGCTTCCAAACATTGTTGTCAGCTTATAATTTCCTTTGTTTCTCATCAGCCAGAACAGCTGAACTAGTTTAGTTCTCAGCAGTAATAAGAAAGTTGCCAGAGATAATGAATCACTAATATGTGAATTGCTGGCTAGTATGAAGTGATTCAGAAATATACTGTAGTTCTCAGCAAGCTGTTGCAAGCTGTGTCATTTAAATCAGGTGATTAATATTCTTTCTATCAGGTTAAAAATTTTATTGGATTAAGATTCCTAGAAACTGCAAAAGAAAAAAAAACATAAATATAAATAAGGCAGTATTGTATGGAAGGCTAGTACTCCCAAATTTTAAAAATCTCTATAGTGGGATTTTTCTCTTTTTTAATAATGAAAATAGCTGCCTGCATCCATGAGTTCTATTTTAGAATAGTTTTAAGACTAGAAAATGTGTTGCATATAATTGAAAAATATCTCTAGATTTCTGGAGAAAACAGCTACTAGCTGTTTGAATTTTGATTTTTGCTGGTGAGAACTGAAATGAACTCAGATATATAATTTTTTTCTATGAAAATTCCATAGAATTTTAGTGAGGTATTAAGCCTCACTGTGGAACATATTTTTCTGAGAAGACAAAACGACTAATAAATACATTGCCAGTTTCTTATCTAAATGGTAAAAGATTCAAATGTTTCTTTATATAATCTTAGCAAGTTTGTGTCATTTCAATCTATATTTTTGAGTGCAATCTAATAAAATTATGTACAAATTAGTTATGTATGAGCCCTTTTAACTAAAAAGCCTTCTCTTTACTTTGTAGATCTTTCAAATTATAGTTACAACCTCAAATATTGTATTCTTGGGCAAGTTGATAAGACAGGTGGCAACTTAGCAGTGGTGTATTAGGATAAAACAGTTTTTATAGAGCCATTTCAAATAGGGCATCATTCAGAATTTTGGTGTGGGATGCCATCAGTGATGCCATCTACTGCTTTGTACTTCCAAGGAGATAAGCATTAATAATAATAACTTCTGGAGGCAGGTTGTCCCATTGGTTAATTGTTCTAACTGTCAGGAAGTTTCTCCTTAGTTCTAGGTTGCTTCTCTCCTTGATTAGTTTCCACCCGTTGCTTCTTGTCCTGCCTTCAGGCGCTTTGGAGAATAGCTTGACTCCCTCTTCTTTGTGGCAGCCCCTGAGATATTGGAAGACTGCTATCATGTTCCCCCTCGTCCTTCTCTTCGTTAAACTAGTCATACCCAATTCAAGCAACTGTTCCTTATATGTTTTAGCCTCCAGTCCCCTAATCATCTTTGTTGCTCTTCTCTGTACTCTTTCTAGATATTGATAGAACATTGATAGTCTTGATTGTTGACTAACGTTAATAATGGATTAGCTAAAATTTAATCCAGAAAAGATTGGAGGTGGTAAGGATAAAATTGGACTCTGGGATTGAGATGAAGCTTGTTCTGAAGGAACAACTGCAGGCTTGAATGTTTGGGTGTGCTCCTGATCTCCAGCTGTCACCAGGTTGATAAGTAGCAGCTTTGACAAGGAATATATTAGCACAATTATGGATACTGTACCAAATGCCATACTTCGTAATTTGGTTAGCCTTGGCAACAGTTATCTACATTCTGCAATGTATTTCATATGAAATATTTGAAAAGGCGGACAATGCAATTGGTAAAAGGATTAGAGACCATCCCATGTATAGGGATCATAGGATACCAATAGAAGAGAATATACAGGTAGTTCTCGACTTACAACAGTTCATTTAGTGACCGTTCAAAGTTACAATGGCACTGAAAAAAGTGACTTATGACTATTTTTCACACTTATGACTGTTGCAGCCTCCCCATGGCCTTGTGATCAAAATTCAGACACTTGGCAACTGACTCATATTTATGACAGTTGCAGCGTTCTGGGTCCTGTGGTAACCTTTTGCAACCTTCTGACAAGCAAAATCACTGGGGAAGCCAGATTCACTTAACAACCACGTTACTAACTGAACAACTGCAGTGATTTACTTAACTATTGTGGCAAGAAAGGTCGTAAAATGGGGCAAAATTCACTTAACAAAGTTTCACGTAACAACAGAAATTTTGGGCTCAGTTGTGGCCATAAGTCAAGGACTACCTGTTTGTAGCTCAGGATTGAATTGTGGGGTCCCTGCTGCTCTCTGGGCGTGGTTGCAGGTGTTTCATTACCTGGCTAGGTAACATCTTCAGTGCTAGAAGGGAGTGGGGTTTTCTCTCTATGTGCAATTGCTTGCCCTCTCATTGTTGGCATAAGTGTTGTTTTCTCCTTGGAATAAGGATGGATGAGAACTTTTATCAATATATGATGGGTTGAATTTCTTATTCATCTTTATTCTTACACTTCTCCTTCCTTTATAATTGAGCAGAACCATGAAGTTTAGAAAATTACAGTAAGTCACAGTAAAAAATGCCCTATAATTTTTTGCTTTTAAATATGGAAGAACATTATATCATCTTATGGTACTTTAAAAATCCAATCAATTTAAACCTATTCTTTATATCTAAAAATATAAATTGCATTTGTTGCTATTTAATTGGCACAGAGGGCAATTAAAGAGATCCTGGAAGCAATGCTGGTTCACAAATGTAGATTTGTGAAAACAATAATGTATGTTACAAAGCTGAATTTAATGAAATGCTCCTCAAAATAAGAAAGGACCCAGATATCCTAGTGAGCTTACCACAGATTAAGCTTTCTCCATATTTTAGTATTGGAGGTACAATGTCAGACAGAACAAAAGAAGAAAAAGGTTTAGGCGTGCTCAGAGCAGTTGACAGCAAAATGAGCAAACAGTGTTGTCAGACAACTGAATGCAAACAAAATTCTGAAATGCATCACTAGAGGTATCACCAGCAGGAAAAAGAAGATCCTAATCTCGCCATATGGGGCTTTAGCCAGAACCAATTTGTAATATTGTGTCCTGGTCTGGAGACCTCATTCAAAAAAAGATAGTGATAAGATTGAGCGAGTCCAGAGATGGGCAACAAAAATGGTGCAAGATCTGAGGGACAAAACATTTCAGGAGAGATTGGAAGAACTGAATATATGCAGCCAGAGGAGTAGAAGGGAAAGGGGTGACATCACCGAAACCTGTTAAGGGTGTGAATAAGGTTCTAGAAGGCAGCATTTTCAATATTAAGCAAAAGTCAGGAACATGGGAGCATAACTTCCAACTGATGGGAGGAAAGTTCAAAAGGAATATTAGAAAGTATTACTTCACAGAAAGAGCAGTGGAAGCTTGGAACAAACTTCCAATGGAAGTAGTGGGTCAATCATCAGTACTGAGTTTAAACGTGCTTGGAATAAACACACGTCCATCATCCAATAAAATTTCAAAATACAAAATTAAAATAAAATTAATAAAATATAAAAATAATAATTAAAAATAATAAATAAATTAAAAAGAAAACAAAAAATAAATTCAAAGGCAGACTCGCTAGACCACCAGATCTTTTTCTGCCACCAGTTTCCTATGTTTATAAGAGAGAGTCTTTAAATGACATTGAGAATGATTTGAGAATCAAATAA
This sequence comes from Protobothrops mucrosquamatus, assembly GCF_001527695.2. Taxonomy (NCBI): domain Eukaryota; kingdom Metazoa; phylum Chordata; class Lepidosauria; order Squamata; family Viperidae; genus Protobothrops; species Protobothrops mucrosquamatus. The sequence goes on from NW_015386959.1 coordinate 202,228, forward strand.
ATATTGGTATGACAGGGTCCAGGAATAAAATTTTAGAAAGGTTCATCATATGGAACAAGTTGCAGACAAATGTTATTCTAGAAAGCAGAAAAGGGATTTGATTCAGAATACAGCTGGATTAATTTAGATGCCCTTCTTAGTTCCTCCTTTGTTCAGTGGCATAAATCAGGAAACATTATTCTTTGAGAGACCAACCTAAAGCTATTATTTGCAAAACAGATAGTATTATAATTTGTTGTATAATGGAGAGAATAAATTGCTACCTCAGCAGAGATAAAAAAATGAATACATTTTGAATTCTCTTAAATTCATTACAGCAAGGAAACACATCTCTTTTTGGAATGCATAAATCAAGTAACATGTATCATCAGCGGCTAAGATTATAAGCTTTACTGTATATACAAGACAATAAATTCCACTGTAATCAGTGGACCTTACTCTGAGTAAGCATACTTGGAATCAAGTTATTAGTTTTTTCCTAATATAACATGCATGAAAAATGCAGCTTTTATAAGATACAGTTTTATCTACACAGAGTAAATAGCATGTTCTTTTTATCGAATATAACTGTCCTATTAGAGGGCTGCTTTAAGTTTTTTCTGTTCAGTGGCATTCTGCTGTTTCTGATGCTTATAAACATTTTAGAGAGATCTGCAAAAGTGCTTTAGTTTCTTAGACAGACATTATGAACTTGGAATGGATTGGCGAAACTGTGATATAGTAAACATGAATCATTTAAAAAAAACTAAATTTGGGATCAAATCTATGGGATTCCCATGTTGATTATGTGAGAAACTGTTGAACATATTGTACATATTATTTTGGGGGCTGGGACTTTCAAACTCCCTTTGTGATGTATTATTGGTTCTTATTAGCTATTGCTGCAAGAGTGGGAAACTTCAAGACCCTGCTGCCAATTTTTAATTAGTAAGTGACCTATGCCAAAATCCATATTTGAATGTTGCTGTTTCTCAAAAGCATCTTTGAAAGTTGGAAACAGATAATGATTACTAGGAAGCATAGTAAAGCAAGATGAAGAAACAGCCAGATCCTCCTGGCTGGAAAATCAGAACTGTTACCTAAGATACAAAAGGCATTTTTCACTGTGAGAAATGCAAATCATATCTGCATAGCTAGTTATTATCAGGGGGCTGCTTTGCTTCACCTGATGCAACCCACTTCCATGTTAATCCAAAGAGAAACATGAAGACTTATAACTCTTTGTTTCTCCTCTGTCTTGATTACAAAATAGTTGAAGAGGTAATATAGAAAAGTGGAGGAAGAAACCAGGGTTAGCTAGCACAGTATAGTGCTTTGGCTGGAATTTGGACCCTAGCACATCCCAGTGATGCTGATCCAACTCTGTTTAGAAGCAAACTAATAGCCCAAGGTTTCATATATATTTACTATGCACTCCTGGCTCTTTCACTTCTGATTAACCATGATCAACAAGCATTATCTGGGCAGCATATTAATAAGGGTAAAATACTCATCCTTTTATTTATTTTAATTTACTCTATCGCAAGGGATCCAGTCTTTCTAAAGAGCATTGCATTGCTATTTTTTTTATGGTAAATGATCAAAACAAGACATTGCATTTTGTACCCAAGAAAGATAAATTACTTTAATTTTCCACATAGGGTGTCGATATGCTCAGTATTATGTTTTGTTGTATTTATATTTAATATATAATTTTTATCTCTTGACTTATTAGGTATGGATTTGTGTCCCCTAGATCCTATCACTGGAGAGTTTTCATCTTTGAGTCTGGGAGAGATGGCATTCCCTCCCTCAAAGTCAATATGCTCCTAGAGCAGTGGTGGCGAACCTATAGCACGGGTGCCAAAGGCGGCACTCAGAACTCTCTCTGTGGGCACGCACGCCGTCGCCCCAGTCCTAGGCCTTCAGCTGGGTTTTATAAAACCTTTTCGCTTTAGGCCTCCGCTGCCATGTACAAAAAAAAAAAAGGTTCAATCAATCAATCAATTTCATCTTCTCGTGGGAAAAAAAAGATCTTGCAAAGTTGGAATTGATTGATTGAACTTTTTAGTCCCACCCAGTCTGCCATTACCTCCACAGCCACGCCCAGCCAATGGGCCATGCTCACCCAATGGGCCACACCCACCCAGCACCCAACGATGCATAAGTGGGTTTTGGGTTGCAGTTTGGGCACTCGGTCTCTAAAAGGTTTGCCATCACTGTCCTAGAGCATAAGGTTGCTGTTGAAAGAAACTGGATCAGGATGTTCTACGAAAGACACTATGAACATCTAATGAATAGAAACAAGAAATAAAGCAACTCAATTGATTTAGGTAGCTGGGAAATAGCTCCTTGACAGAATTATAGCTAGAAAGTTTAGAAATCCACTATGTAGCACTGTAGGCACTTCTCTAAAATTTGAAAATATTGCTTATACAAGTAATCCTTGGGACTAGAAGTAAAGTGGTCATTAACTAAAGTGGTCATTAAGTAAAGATGGCCTGTAATCCTTTATAGATACCACCAATCAGATATAAAATCAATGCTTTTATTCCTGACATTTAGGAAGTTGTTGAAAACTTGGTTGTTCCAAAGAGGATTTGAGATGGTGGACTGAGAAGTAGTACCAGTAATGAAAGGTGGCATAGTTAGGACGAATATGGAATGGAGTGATGAATTAGGATAATGGTTTTACATTGTCATGTTTTACTGAATGTGTTGCTACTACATTGTTTGATGTAGAATTCTACACTGCTTGGTATTAAATAACTGAAGCAGCATAAAAGCAACTAAGATAAATACACTAAAATGAGTGAGTGGGAGTGAACCTTTTCGGCTTGGCATGTCAAACATTCAGAAAAGACCTTACTTGACTCTGCTTGTGTCATCTCTCCCCCACACACATGAAAGAGAAGCAATTCTGTACCTCCTTTACATTTCAGCTACCCTAAACAATGGCACTTGGCAGAAATGCCAAGGCTGAGCCTGAAGTTGAATCTCAGGCCTTGACTTCAGTCTTAGTATCACCACTGCCATCCAAAAAGGCTGCCTTGTGCTGTTCCTCAAGGTGTGCAATTCTTGGGAAATGGTGCAATTGTCCTCACGGCCCAGCATTCCTCAGGATATGCTGCTTAACTTCAAGTGGCCTTCTCTTTTGGTTGGCAAGACCCTGTGGCCTACCCAAGGATGCTCTGGGTCACACAAGGCTTTCATTTTTAAAGGGGCTCTGGAGCATAGTCTTCTGTGGCTTCCACACACTCCAAAAATCACATGAGAATATGGCATGCCTTAAAAATAGTTGTCATTGATAAATGCTGGCATGTCATCCCAAAAAGTGTGGCATGTCACTTTGACACCTGTTTCATAGGTTCAACATCAGTATCCCAGAGGATGGTCCATCTATTACCGTGGGTGATTTTTGTTGATTCTTTTGCATTTTGTATTCACTGCTCTGAGAAATAATGTAATATATTATAATACAAGTATTAAGTAAATGATTTCTCACCAGTTATTAAATTATCTCCAGAAACCATGATAAAAGTGAGAGTTACATTATTAAAAACAAATCTGAATAAATCTGTATTATGGTCATAGACCAACATAAGGAGGGTGGGATATATAAACAGAAGGTATATATATCAGTAATATTTGACCATTCAGCAGCCATTCCAAGTTGTGATTAAAATGCTGTGGGCTAGCTTGGACTAAGAGTCACCCAGTTTGCTTCTGTGGCTAAAGATAAACTAGAACTGGTTCTCATATACCCAGTTTAATTTTTATTTATTTTTCACATTTCTATACTGCCCATCTCCCTCAAAGATAACTTAAGCACAACATTAGACAGCTGGGTTTTTTTGGAAAAGGGAAACAGTTACAAGCATTTGATAGTTGATATGTTTCATTCAGCTTATAGCTTAATGCCGTGGTTGATTTGAATTTTCAGATCCCTTGATATGAATCTAAGCAGTTAAGTTACTTATCTTAATTTTTATTAACTTTATGCAAACATTAATTGTAAATAATGACAAGTTTGTTTTTAGTTCTAAAAAATGGCAAAGATATCTCTTTTTTAAAGGGCAAAACTATACTATAGAAAAATCTCTGTCTGCCCTCCAGATATGCTCTAGTGGAGACAATGAGAATTTATAGTCCGAGAGATCTAGAGGGCACTGTGTTGGACATCATTTCCATAGAATTGAAGAGGCTTACTGTATGTTAGGAATATTTAAGATTTGAAAGAAACCGTTTTTTAATTGGTGAAGTATGCTGAAGAGTTAAGGTGGGAGGTGAAATGGAGATTTGGGTGTAATCTGAGAGATTTGAATGCTTTTAAAGATGAATTGAACTGTGTACGTGTGTGTGTGTGTGTGTGTGTGTGCCTGCAAGAGAATTGACGTAAACTTCCTGTGAGAATTCTGTGTTCGATGGCCAGGCTTTGCTGAGTAACAGAGCAAGAAGTCAGAACTGTGATTATTTGCACTGACCAGAGCTTGTCTGGCTGGGGCTGTGCTGTCTCCACACAGTTGGACTAGATCACGCTTGACACAGCGAGAGAGGGAGAGAGCGGCTTGTGGCTCCAGCATGTCGGGCCCACTAGGCAGGTTGATGAATGTGCTGAGCTTTAAGAGCTTGCCACCCAGGCCAGGCCAGCCCAGGCCAGCCCATCCCATCCACAATGACTTACAGTTTCCCAGTCTCCCTCCCTGCACCTCCCCCTCACTTCTTCCCCTCTGCACCATGACTGCTCTCCACATAAACACTGCTACTCTATCTTCAAAGCCTAGTCATCATGTCAGTGTGTCAGTTTAGAGCAGGCTGGGATCACCCTGCTGGAAAGCCAGGCCGCTGTTGGCTGAGCCTCTTCAAATAAACAGCGTTAAGACAAGGCGTTTCTTTCTGTTTTCTAAATTGCAGAGGCTGCTTTTCTCCTGGAGGCGTTGAAAGTATTCCTCCTCCCCCCTTCCTTGAAACCTAGGCAGGACAGCACCAAATTGATGTGAAATATTTCTTGCAGGGTTGTGACACATTTCCCCATTTATGCCTCTTCCCAGAGGTTATGTTGTGCCTCCTCCTGAGAACCTTTGCAGTGGAGATGTCTGTGTGGGAAGGAAGCCCTGAGGGATTGCACAAGGCTGTCATCTCTTCGGAAAAATGTGCTTTACTTTCATATTGTTCCCAGCAGGATCTTCCCATTCCATGCATCTGTTTTCATTTTCTTTTCAATAGTCGTTTCAAGATATTTTCTCCTGCATCTTTCTTTTCTCTTCTTCACCCTCTGAAACCCATTCAGACATGATGAATTTCTCCTGTGCTTGAAATAGGGAAAGAAACAATAAAAATTTATGAGTGCCTAAGGAAGGATTGTTCAACAAACCATCACTAATCCCACAAGTCATCTCTGCAAATAATCAGCATTAAAATCTTAGTTTAAAATTCATGTAAATACTTGGAACACAACATAAGGAGATGGACCCAGGAAGTGTTTTTAATGATGTAAAATAATTGCCTATATTTAAATTTGTATAATTGGCTGCCAGGGTAAATAGCATGGCTGATTTGACAATGATTGATCCTTAATATGATTTCAGGTTTGTTTGTTTTCCTACATATTTTGGTGGATTTCCACTTTTAGTATATCACATTAATGTATTTATTTAGTTAAATAAACAATGCACTACTATGTGAAGCAAACTGAATGCATTTCTTGGTATTGATACTGAATGCATTTCTTATTCCAAAGGAGTATTTTTGAGACAACAAATACAATTGGCATTTCTAGAAGATGATGGGTATCACTAATTCCGTTGATCAGGCTATGATAGTTTGAAAAGAAACACATAAAACATCTTTTTAGTTGCTTAAGCTACAAAAGTCTAGTGAGAGATGTTAAGCATAAGCAAAAGTCACCATCCATCCTTCCCAAACAGAATGGTTGGGACAGTGAAACCAGTTATTGAGAGAGGCAGTGGGCTTTCTTTCAGTGGCTGTCTTCAAACAGCTAGAAAGAATGCTTTAATGGAAAGCTTTAATAAAAAGCTTTAATAAAAAGTTTTCAATAAAAAAATGCTTTAATGGAAAGAAGAAAAACAAGTGCAAGGGAGAGAACCACACAGAAACCCTTCCTCTTCCATCTCCTTCTGTCCTTCAGGCTTGCCCCACAGAAACCTATTTCCTCTATGTTGCAAAAGCAGTTTCAAAGTAGATTTAAAGAGCTTTGTCTCCATGAATAGGACATACAGCTTTTCCGGAACCCATTTTCTATTGACATTGAAATTGTTGATCCGATTTACCAAATGGAACTGGCTGAACTACAGAATTGTGACTCTCTGAAAGATGCATTCAAGTCAAGAAGCTTTACTAATTTCTATGCATCTCTCCGCTCTGAGACATATCTTAACCTCAGGAACCATGCACTTAAAATGGCAACCATCTTTGGCAGCACCTATGTCTCTGAACAGACTTTTTCCGAATAAAACATCTGAAATCTCCAACCAGATCCAGACTAACTGATGCTCACTTGCATCACTTGTTACGACTAGCAATGACAAATATGGAACCGGACATTGACTATCTCATAAACCAAAAGCAGGCCCATACTTCCCATTGAAATACTAATAAGCTTATGCTAATTAAGATTATTCTTCATTTTAAATATTGTATTGTTTTTTTCCTGTTTTTTTGCACTACAAATAAAATATGAGCGGTGTGCATAAGAATTTGTTCGGTGCAAGTAAAAAAAAACAGACCCAGAAGAAAATATTCAAATATAGACAAATAATTAACTCAAATAATTTTTTTATTAATAAAAACATTAACATTATATCATTAACTTTTTTCAAACTATATAGTCCAGGCCCCCAACAGTCTGAGGGACAATGAACTGGCCCCGTTTAAAAAATTTGAGGGCCCCTGTTATAAAACAACTCTTACATCCAGCAGTATTGTAATCTGATGTAATGCCTAAATTTACTTCCTATTTATTTAATTCTGAGATCTTTTGTTGCTTCACTTTACCTAGTACGATTTAATTTTACTAATAATCAGTGAAGCTATACTATTCCCCACATCAAATTTGGGGTGGGACTGTGTTTATAAAGTATAATATTGTTTGATCTAAGAAAAATCCAGTGTAAACATAACTAGCAGTACTTTTTTTTTCTTTTTAGCGAAGCCATAGTTTTAAAATATGTCAATAACCTGCAGCTTGTGACCCAGATATTTTATATTTAAATTTAAGAAAAGCATCATTAGAAGAAAGGATATAAACATGCTGTGAAAACACCTGCTCACTCTCTTATACATAACATGCAAAAACAAGTTGATTTCCATCAAGTCTGTATTTGTTTCCCAACAGGTAAACCTGGCATCATTTTTGGCATGATTTGCAAGCTAATTGTCATTCATGCTGATCCTGTATTGAACTGATTCCAACCACATTTTTTCTGTGTCCTTGAATAATAATACAAAATTGCAAACTGTTATTGGCTGTTTCTCTCTTAAGTTCATCTGCTTGCACAGATTGACTCACTGTATTTAGTCTCTGTGGCATTTTGTTGTCTGAAGCATAACAGGTGAATATGCAGGCAGATCTCATACCTGAGATGACTGCCCCAGGGAATTAAGAATAGCTTAATCAACTTGGTTTTCATAAGCTGTAATAGTAGAGAAAACAAAGGTGGGGACTTCCAAAGAGACTGAAGAGCAACTGAGTCCAAACACATAAATCTGGGAGATATCATCTAAAAGTCAAAACGTCAGCTGGAAAAAATAGACATTTTTGTAGGCTTTCCCCCCCAGATTTTTAAACTATTGTTCCAGAGTGTATGTTCTGAATTTTACAACACGCATTTACCAGAATTGGTGAATTTCATAGCTGCACATGAATTTAATAGCATTTAACTATTTGTGAGTCAATAAAGGTCAGGTCCATTTACATAACCGGTGTCCATGTTAGAAAGGCATTAATCTATAGTGGCAATAAAAATAATTAGGTAAAGCATGCAGGAAATTCTTCTTTAATTCTTTTCAACCCCTTCAAATTAAGTCTGCTCTAGTCATATAATTGCTAAGAAAGAGAAAGGAAGTTTAACAATAGTTAACAGTTGTCAAATATACTGCTGAGTGGTCTTTCTCTTACAGATACTTTGGGGATATTTTCACCCTAGATTGATTCCCCCCCCCCAAGATTTGGCCTATTTTCAGACTCAGTCTTTCTTTCTTTGGCCTCTCTTCCTAGACCAAGTCTGGTCCTATTCTGTTTTTAGAGAGTTGTCCTGATGATGGACAGAGTATCAAACGCTTTATGATTTCTTTACAACAGGGGTATCAAACTGCTGGCCTGCAGGCTGGACGCATCACAATGAAACCGCGCCCACACCATTGCCGGCAATGGGGAAAAAGCTCAGATACGTTGCACGACGTCACATGACGTTGTGAGTTTGACATGTCTGCTTTACAATATTCTGTTGGGTTAAAAAGAATAAAACATGTTAGAAACATTCCTAAACTTGATATTTGTAACAAATACTATATTTTTTACAGATATTTGTAATTGTTCAAGAACTTTTTTAAAAAATGAATTATTCTGCTATCATTTTTCAAAACATAATTTCCTCAGAGTCAGGCTTCTTTATTACCAATTTTGCCAAAGCACACTGGGCTTGACATTAATGCATGTGCCCCTCTGAATTTGGTGGAAAACCAAATGCCTAGAACTGCGCAGTGAAAAAATGATGAAATTGTTTTTTTATTCAGAAAGGTATGAAACATGTCTGTAACCATCCATAAAAGAGGGAACCCTCTAATTTCCTGATTTTAGGGAACCACGAAGCCATGTGTAGGCATGTTGCAGCTATCTCAAATATGGAGAGTGACCATATGAACAGGATGTCATCTTTTGAGGAAATCACAAACCTCAAAGGCTTCAGTTCAAACATTAAGTCTATTCAATAAATGGGCTTATAATCCCTGATGGAATCCATCCATACCCCATTATATAAGTATGATGACACATTTTTGGATCTCTTCCTTGAAGCAACCCTTAAATCTAAGTAGGAAGAACATATTTCAACATATTTTGACTCTGTTTTTCTCTATGAAATGAGATATAAGTAATGAGCTTACCAAAGAAAAATTAATTGAAAGATTGCAGCTTTGAATAAAAATTATTCACTTGAAAATAATGGATGGCACATTTCTCTAAATGTTTGTCATTGTATCAGTTATTTGATGGTGAAAGCTATTTCCTACTATTTTCTAAAGCTTGCCTTCAGAAATCGTGGGCACTCCATCACTGGAGGTTTTTAAGAAGAGACTGGACAGTCACTTGTCTGAAATGGTATAGGTTCTCCTGCTTGAGGAGGGCTGAACTAGAAGATCTCCAAGGTCCTATTCTATTCTATTCTATTCTATTCTATTCTATTCTATTCTATTCTATTCTATTCTATTCTAGATTTTACTTTTTTTCTGATTTGTCATAGTTTTATGTGTATGAAAAAACCCAATGTGTTGTATATGAAAAAAACCAATGTTATTTTTTATAAACTACAGTGTAGTTGCCATTTAACTAATTTAATAGCATTTTAAAAAATATTAAAGTATAAGTTTCTGAAGGTTTCTTCTATTTTGTTCATGTGCTGAATTCTCTGATTATTTTTAAAGCAGGGCACTATTAAAAATATATGTAGCTATGCAAAATTAAGATCAAGCTAGACTATATGACTATTTGTGACCAATGGTACTTTGCTACTGATGAGCACCATGCTGATTTTATATGATATTAAAGGAAGCAGACCAGTTTTATAAATGTGACTGCACATTTAAAATGTTAATGCCATGTTGATCTGTCATATAAATCTTTCATTACTGCTGTTATTCCTACATGTAAGGATAACTTATTAGCTAATAATCTAAGCCAGTCTTCCTGAACATGGTATCCTCCAGATGGGTTGGATTGCAGATCCCATAATTCCAAGGCCAATTACTGGAATGCCAATACTTTTTCATTTGATTGTATTCTAGTATAGAGGCTTTTCAGAAAGGAAAATAATTACTCTGAAAATGTTACTATATGAAATAGTTTTCTATCAGACTCATTTCCCCCATACTGCATGATTGTTATTAAAAATGGATAATCACTTAAATTTATTTTCTTAGTTATTTTCTTGATTGCCGAATCTCATACTGTAAAATCAGCAATGAAGTTAAGAGATCTTTAAATAAGAGAGTTCAATATGGGGAATCCCATCCCCATAAATGGGATTTTACCATTCATATGTTTAATACCAATTTAAACGTTTAGTTAAACCCATGCAGATATAAATTTGCATCTATTGAAAAGTCTAAGTTCATTTCCAAAGCTTTTCTTTGCTCTTCCTAAAAACCTGGTATATACATACAGTAACTCACAGCTTGAATCATGGGAATAGCCTCAGGATTATAAGAATTCCTGCTTAGTATATTAATTAACAGATATAATTGAGTCAGAAATGGTCAGTTGCATTCAAAAGTGAAGCATATTTCATTATCTTCACATTAGCTTACAATGAGCAGTGGCAGGAGAGGAGGTGGGCTAAAGGATGCCTGAAACTTTTCAACAACATGGGAATTTCTGTCAAAATCTTGGATGATGTGATTACCTTTAGGAGGTGAATCACAGGAAAAACAGTGTGATGTGTATTTATGTAGACTTCAGGTTGTATCTAACATTTCTTGTTCAGAGAAAAAGGGGCAAAGGAGGATTGGATTCAGTATGCCTTGCCTAGGAAGCAAAACTAATGCGTTTGAGGATATCAGTTAAAAATGTAGCAAAAATGTCATGAGAGAGGGTTACATGTAGGAATTTCTGTACATCATTGTGTGAGGGATAGAAATGTTCAGAAGACTACTGCAAATTGGAATGCATAGATGAGAAGTAATGCCAAAGAACTATCAAGCTAAAGAAAATAAAAATATGTAGAGAGTGTTATGATTAGTGTCTAAGCTCTTTTCCAAATGATAAAAGCAAAATACTATTTATTTTAAAGTGTTAACTTTTAAAAAGGTCAAGTACAAGTTAATAATGTTTCCTTGCTATGAGAGAATGAAAAGGATAGGCTGGTGTCTTGTTTCTTTCCTTTGGGTATGGTTCTTCAAGTATGAACCCTGATCTGAATTAGGACAATGATGCTAAGCAGGAGGCAATCTGCTAATGTTTGCAATCCTTTTTTTCAAATAAAATACAGTATATATTAAAATAAAAAGACTGTATTTCTCATGATGTGGAATACTGTATCAAAATGACCTAGTTCAGTGGTGGCGAACCTATGGCACGGGTGCCAGAGGTGGCACTCAGAGCCCTCTCTGTGGGCACACGCGCCGTCGCCCCAGTCCTAGGCCTTCAGCTGGGTTTTTTAAAACCTTTTCGCTATAGGACTCCTCCGCCATGTACAAAAAAAAAGGTTCAATCAATCAATCAATTTCAACTTCTCGCAGGAAAAAAAAGATCTTGCAAAGTTGGAATTGATTGAACGTTTTAATCCCACCCAGTCTGCTATTACCACCGCAGCCATGCCCACCCAATGGGCCACACCCACCCAATGGGCCACACCCACCCGGCACCCGATGATGCATAAGTGGGTTTTGGGTTGCAGTTTGGGCACTCGGTCTCTAAAAGGTTCGCCATCACTGACCTAGTTCCTAAAAATGATCATACAAACTAAAAAGTTGTCATCAATTGATGGGTTAGGATGGTTGGAAGTAAACAACAATATAATCTTTTGCTACAAACAGCCTGTGATATCCATCTATACATCCAAGCCTGCATCAGGAAAGGGTTGGGTTGATTTTGCTGCCTCCACAGAAAGATTTAATTATCTCAGTTTTTTAAAGTTGGCAACCTATAATGTAAATCAGACTTTCTTACCATAGTAGCATTGCAGACAAAACACTGCTGAAACATAAAGAATAGTACATATTTAAGATTTATAGTGATTTTTGGGTGGGATTTATAGTGATTTTTGGGTGGGCATCTTATCTCTTTAAACTTTGTCAAGTTTAAAGTTACCTCAGGAGAGGTCACAATTTCTCAGTATACTGTAGTAGAAAGGCAAAAATCACACTCTGGTCCCATTACAAAAATAACTCCTGAAATTAAACACCAAATTTAACATTTTTAAAAAATTAAACTTTTTGAATTCTGTGTCAGTAGCACAGAGGATATTAGATGGGATTTTAAATTCTATCCTTATCTCTTAAATTCTTTGATAGACTTCTAGAATGAGGTAATTTCTCGTTGATATAAATTACTGGGAGAAAAGCCAAATCAACAAAGAACACAGAGCATGGGAACATTAGTTGTACTTCCATTTGGAAAAGAAAATAACCTTCATAATTTAATAAGCTTTTCAATTCGTAATTGAATTTGTGTTTTTTTAATTAGAAAAAGGCCAGTAGAGTTGTGAGATTTCTTTTAAGAACTAGCCAGTAAGCTAAAAGTTTTTCTTGATAGAAGGGGTATGTAAAACTACTTTTGAAAGTGAAACTTGATACAAGATATAGAACACTGTTCACTGTTTGTCCTTTGAAATGACTTGCCTCTTCAAATAATTAAACCATTATTAAATGTCAAAATAAAATCATTTTACTTTACTAGGCTGCAAAATTCCAGACAACTATAAGATGACAGTAAACTCTTTTCTGCCATCTAGTGGTCATCCATACTTTTGCAGTTCAGATATGAAGCTCCACTTTTTTTTACTGTTATTTTTAATTTTTCATTCATTCATTCATTCATTCATTCATTCATTCATTCAATGAATTACTCTGGCCTATGGATCACTCTGGCTTTCTATTACTTTTTTTTATTCATTAATTCATTTTTTAAAATTCTTTCTCTGTTTTGGCATATGTAGAATGACAAAAATGACTGAAACACTGGGAGGTTTATTGGACTGCTTTCCACCAATACAGAAATTTAAAACATGTGGTTGTTGTCATTGTTACTGTTATAATTATTATTTTCATGTCGCTAAGTATATAAAGAAAGTTTTGAATATGAAAGAGTGAGAAATATACTGCGAGTTCTTTCCTGTCTTCCCAAGGTTCCCCTGAGCCTTCTCTGCTTTCTAAAAATATACCAGCATTTCCCACCACTCTTCATAGTTGTAAGATGTTGGTCTTTTATTTTTGTTTTGTTTTTTGTTTAAAAAAGGGACATATCCTTTTCCAGTACATAAACTCTGTACTGAAAGCCAGAATGCTCTGTTGGATGGAATATTCATGCCCATGGTGATTTAATTAAGGTTCCAGTGCTATACCTAATTACTAGGAGCAAGCCACACTAAATGTAGTACAGCTTACTTTGAATAGATATGTAAAGTATTATACTATAACTGACTCACAATCAACTGCAGTTCTCTTAAAAGGAATGTAGAAAAACTGAAGATGAGGGAACTAAAAGGCAAACAATAGAAGCATGTTTTAAATTGCTGCCTAAAACATTCTTGGAAATGCTAATTTTTATAGCTTTTGGTAAGATTAGAAAAAAAATCCACCTTTCTTTCTTGCCCCTCTCTCTCTTTTTAAATGCATGTTAAAACCACATGAATACCAAGTCTCTGTAGACATGGTTTGTAATCCCAGAAATTACAAACTGCTGTTTGCATGAATTACTTCTCCTCCTTGATGCCCACCCTCCTTGCAACAATAATAGCTGAACTGTTATTACATTTGGCTCAACCAAGAATACTGTGGAAATGTTGCTCCAAAAGGAAGTGTTTCTACCGCTGCATCTCTTTCAAGAGTTATTTTCCCATGTCATTTCTGGAAATGTTTCAGGAAACCACATTCCCTTTCTTCTCCCCATCCAGCAGTCTGAGCTTTTCCCTTTTGGAGTAAAAGTCAGATGTCTTCAACAGAAAGAAGTAATGGGAACAAAAAACTAAGTTGAAGGGCAAAAAAAAAAATAAAAAAAATTCTTTTAGCCCTTTTTACATTTCATTATAAACTGTACTTAAAAACACATATAATTAATACTAATGCATTTAGCTTTACTGTTTAATTCTAAACTCTATTTAATGAAGCATTTCATAGTTAAAGCAATTTTTCCCCTTTGAATGATAAAAATCTGTTGATTTAGATTGAATCTTTTGGTATTTCTTGTACAATTCTGTGATGGTAGTGAAAGAGAGTGTTGTAGTGGGTTATAGAATTTAGAGCTGCCAAGTATACACCCTCTTCTGGGACTTATAGCTGTGTATGGCTGGTATTGTCACCATTGGGAACATAATAGGCTTTATGTTGCTTCCGTCAACAAGGGGTTACATGTGACTGTATTTTCTACCACTTGTAGTTTTTACTTGGGGCTGGAAGAAAGTCTTTTGGCTTACTTCTTTCTGGATTTGGCAGCACATGGTGGTGATTTTCATTATTATGCATGGCCATCCATGAATTAGTTCTGGCTGAAATGAACTCTTTGGTCATTTGCTGCCAGCTCTATGGTTCTCTTGCTGCTCTGAGGCTGGAACTCACTTGTTATCAGTCATTTGTTGGTGCTCTACCCTACAACTGTCCTTCACATTTGTTACCTGTCAGCCACATGCAAGTTTCAGAAGTAACATTTTAGAAGCTGTGCACCTGACAGGTCATAGGGAAGGCTGAACATCATTCATCAGCTTACATTTTCTTAATTCTTCTCCACTCCCTGTTGTAGAGAGATTAAAAACTCAATTTTTTAAAACTCAATTTCATGTTTAAAAACGGAATAAGCTGCAATTCTGCATGTTGTCTTTTGATATATGTCTTATTAATTTCATGGTGATTTTTACATGTAGCTTTGTTTTCAACCTACATCATTAGACATTGAGTTTACAAATGCATTATTATCAATTAATAAATTATTTGGTTTAAATAGCAGCATAGGTGATGATTATCAACATTCTTCAATTGTCTTTTGAACTTTATGAATTGTGAGGAAGAAAGATCAAAGTACAAAGAACAGGTGAAGAACAAGATTTTGTGTAAAGCCATGCCTATTCTTTTAGTCCCAGTATAGCCAGCCAAATAGAATTAAGTCATTCAATATGAAACAAAATGTATCTATAGGATATCCAAATTGGCTTTGTTGGACTTTATCCACTGAGCCGAAGATTTTGCTAATAAATGAATGTACTGATTTCTCCCCCTGTGACCTGATTAAAATGATTACACAGCATTTCCTTTTAATATGCTACATTTGAACAAAGAGATATGCAGACTCTATTGTCAGATGTTCCACATTAAACAAAACCATGCATCTTAAGAACAGAGGATTAATTCATGAAAGGTGCAGGTCTCTGGCTCCATCAAGAATTCCTATCTCAAAATTCACTATTTTTAAAAAAAGAATACCCTGACTGAAAGAAGTTACTAGTTGAAAATGAGCAAACCTTGGCCACAACACACTGGGAATCTTACTAGTATTAGTCCCAATTAAAGGAAAGTCATGCTTTTCTTGAATGAATTGCCATGCACTTCACCACCTAGCAAAGAGTTAGTATATGAAATGATACTCAGATTCAGATTCCAGGTCCATTGTGCCACTGAAATCTTTCATCTGTTCTTTCAATTTGTCACTCTGAAGATAAAAGATCCAAAATCTGTCAAAGCAGTTGAGAATATCAGCCAATAAAAGCAGATACTTCAGATTCACATATGAAATTGCATTTTTCTTTCTGTAATGCAGTCTCCAGGATTTGGGGGATCTGAAGTCCTCAGAGGGTTCTTCTTTCTAAGTCAGACCACCACAACTGCTACTGGCCAAGAGTTCCGGTACTTTTGTCAGTCCTTTGCTTCTCCCAAAATCTTTGGACTAGGTTACACCTTGCCTAATGCTGTTCCATAAGTTTTCTGTAAGATTTTTCCAGAACCTCTTTAGGAACAATTTTTACCTTTGACCCAGTTCAAAAATACCTTCCTTTACATGTGTGTACTTTTTTGAAGTACCCTTTCAGGAAAAAGATAGGATACACATCAGTCAAATTTTAAAAATAAATAAATACAAATTTCCTTGCCTTCTTAATCTTTTTTTGATTGTTTTTTCCTAGGTTCCTGTCACACTCTAATTTAGTCTTCAGTTTTTCCTTACTTTACTACTTTCTTTTGCCACAAGATGTTCCTGATCACATGATGCTATGTGCTAGCTATAGGTCAGCAGATTTGGGTCTATAAGAAAAGTAGGATATAAACAGCAATATTGAACCTTTCTGTTCATAGTATATTTATTCTTCATTCAAAAATTTCCAAGATCTATATTTCTTTCTTTGGCCAATGAGTGGAAAGTGAGCATGTTATGACATCATAGTAGGTTTCTATATAAAGGCATATAGGTGACAGCCAGTTTTTAAAGCACTGAAATAATAGCTTTTATTTGACTCTGTATTTCTTTAATAAAAATGTTTAGGGTTATATCTTTTGCTAGAACATATTATTCTCATGTAGATCTTCCTAATTCAATTCTGGCATTTTTATTTAAGAGGAGACTGTATTAGGTAGCAGGGCCAGGAATAACCCAGGAGATTTTTTTGCCTGTCAGCAGACAGCTCTGTGCTTTGTCTGCCATTGGTCTGACTCAGAATAAGGTAGTTTCATTTGTTCCATTCCTTTTATGTAGATAGATTACATCTGTTTCCTAGGTACATCTTCCCATAGGAGTGGCTTTACTCATTTGTATTACAACAAATGCTGAAAGTATTCACTTCTATAATCTCCTTCTTAAAAAACACAATGCTTTGACTTCTTTGCATCAGAGGAACAGCTAAGCTGCATATTATATTTATATATATATATAAAGCATAAAATTCAAGAGATCCCATGAGTAAAATCAGGAGTGGACTACATGAATAGTTCAACAATAAATTTAAAAACCCACATTTTTCTTGTAATAAAATATAAAGAATTTAATAAAATTAGTTAAGAAATATATTGCAATATAATTTTAAATACAGCTTTAAATGTAATATGATGCTACTCTGTCACTTTTAGGAAATAGAAATGTTTGAATCTAGGCCACCAAGATGTAACCTTGGTTGAAATTCTATTACTAAAATGTCCACTTAGTAATTGAAGTGGGAAGACAACATATTTCCCAAGAATTACATTGTGTTTTTACTGTGCTTCATATATAATCAAAGTGTTAATCTGGCTATATTTTGCATTTAATTGTTTTGTCTATTCTGGATCCTACCAAATTCTCAAAACCTTTCCAACAAACAGCCATGAACAGTAGGGTAAAGAAATATAAATGACAATGAGTTTCTATATATGTAAAAGTGAAGGAACTATGGCCTCTATAAGCGTTTATAGAACACAATGTGTTAAATATTTTTATTCAGGATTTTAATGACTGTTTCAATGCATGAAAATAAATGTTATATAACATAGCCAAATATGATTTAGATAGTGAACACTTTTCAGCACAATCTTGTGAAATAAAAATTGAGTTTAAGAATTATGATAGTATGCCTTTATTAAAGTACTACGGTAGTAATTTTATTGAGAAAAATAAACATACAGTGATGTAGGGAAGCACTGACTATACAAGTTGGAAAATCACCTCAGGTCTATTTATTCAAAATCTGGATCTATTCCTGAGCAGGGAAGCAGGACAGGTGGAGGAGGAGGGTGGGTGGATCACAATTTTATTATATTTTGCTTAGATTAAACTACAGAATTGCTCGTGTAATAGTGATGGTTCCTGCTTGCTTTTACAAAAGTGGGAAGATTAGGCAAGACTATCATGGCTATACTTCCTTTCCTCTTTTGTTACTAGAGACATAAAAGATTCAGAATGAAAATGAATTTCTTCTCTACCTCTCTATAGTTTATTGGAACTATCATGAGGTCACGGCAGCTAGCACCAGGGTTGATAAAGTATGGCTAAGATATTCTCAACAGGTTTTGGAGTGTGCAACTACCAATGTTTAACTAGCTTTCCTTGGTCACTCAATTCCCTATATAAAACAATGAATGGCACCAGGGTGCTTTGATTTAGTCAGTAATGTAGATTTAAGAGCATCTCTCTTAATGTTTTACAGAGCAGATTGAAGCTATTGATATCTTTTAAAGGAAGAAGTCTGTCAAAGACAATGGATTCATATTGTCATTGCAGGAGGTCACTTTGTTGGTTAGCCTCCCTCTGTGCTGAAGAAATTCCTTTACAGATTCTCTCAATGGTACTCACATGATATATTGGGACCCAGTGTGAGGGGTCATGGTATTTACAAGATCTCCTGTGTTTTCAGAGAGAGAGAGAAAGGTGACCAGAAAATAGATTTTTAGCCCTCAGGCTGGAAAAAAAGGTCTATGTGTGTTTTGAAGAGCAGGGTTAGCGAGTGCAAAAGAGAGATATTGGTTTGGAGAATGCAGTTCAGAAGGCATATCTAATTGATTGAGAGGGCTTTCATGGTTCTATGTAAACAGTGTTTTGCACAGTGTAATTCTTTCCTTAATTAAGCATCCTGAGGATTAAGTTAATCAAAAAACAAGTGCACAGAGTCATCACTCTTGAGCAGTCAAAAAAAAATGCTGTATCTATCAAGATTTACTGAAAAGGAAAAGTCTGTGATTGGCAGGCTTGTCAAAATAAAAGGTTTAAAGCTAGTTTCCAAAGTCCCCATATTTTATAAAGAATTAATGGTCTGATTTTCTGAAGCATTTACAACAAGTATAAAATAATGACTGAATAAGATAATATGAAAAGTAACACAGCTTGCCAAATGCCTAGGAAATGAGTTCAAAGACTATGGCTAAGGAGCATCAGACATGTAAATATTAGATAAGAGTCACCAAAGCAGAAGGCTCAATCTTTGTATTTCCAAAACTGGTTTTACATTACCATTCCTCACCCTCGTCCTCCTTTCTTGACTATGCATTAAAAATTTTAATGATGAAATTGCAATTGTGTTATCTGAAATACGAAGGATGATCTACTTAATAGAAAGGATTTTTCCCCCTGTCTGTTTATACTTCTGCTTTTCTTCGGGGACTTTGCATTATATACTGTACATACTAGTTATAAATTCATTTAATGGTCACAATAACTTTGTTAGATAGATTAAAGAAAATGGTAAGTCCAGAGAGTTGAATAAATTACTCACAGCTTTAAATCTGGTCTCCATAATTGTTTTCCAGGACCATAATATGCACTCATTATTATTTATGACTATCCTGATGATACTCTATCAGTCATTTAAATCACCATTGATTATGCATATGAATTTCTGCTTAGTAAGCCAATATGTATACATTAAAAAGGATCAACAGTATACAGTATGTTGATATAGTGACAATAATCCTAATAATCTAAATACTAAACTCTAGTTCAGATTGCACTGCACAGTGCAGATCTCAGAACCTGTTATATTATCCACAATTCTGATGAATAGCCAAGTCTACTGAAAATTATCAGTGAAAATGCCTTGGCTCCAGTTAATTAAAAATCATTATACTTCTTTCTTTTCAAATTTCTACTTTTAATTTGAATGATGAACTTTAAAGTTTGAAGTCGACTTACAACCATTCATTTAGTGACCATTCAGTTACAATGGCACTGAAAAAAATGTTTTATGACCATTTTTCACACTTACAACCATTACAGCATCCCCATGGTCAGGTGATCAAAATTTGGAGGCTTGGCAACTGACTCATATTTATGATGGCTGCAGTGTGCCAGCACCAAGTGATCACCATTAATGATCTTCTGACAAGAAAGGTCAATGAGGAAGCTAGAATCACTTAACAACCATGTTACTTACTTAATAAGTACAGTGATTGACTTAACAGTTGTGGCAATAAAGGTCCTAAATGGGGAAAACTCATTTAACAACTGCCTTGTTTAGCAATGGAAATTTTGGGCTCAACTGTGGTCGTAAGTCAAGAACTACCTGTACAGGCACTTTCAAATATATCTAAATACATTGAGGCTTATGTGAACATACCAATTTTTTTCATTTTTATTTACCATTTGTCTCTTGAAGGCCCAGGTCCCTGAAATACTCACTTAATGCATCTGCCTCTTCTTTTATTCTTCAATTCATTTTCAAATGCATTCCCCAGTATGCTGTATTTTTTTTTTTTCATACTAACTCAGAATTCAGGTCCACTGAGCTGAATAGAATTCACTTGCAGGGATGTGTACATAGTGCAACCACAACATGCTCATTGCACATGGAAGAAAGATTGGTAACATGTAGCATAAAAATAAACACCATCTTATTGTGAGAAAAGTAGAAGATCCAAGACAGGATACCTTTTTTAGTGACCAATAAACTCTCTAATTGTCTTTCTTCCTTAACTGCAATTTTATGTCTCAGAAAACGTGCAGGCATGAAACTTTATTTTCTTATTTTGATTACTGAGGGGCAAAGAGAGAGAAATCAGTTCTGCTCTGTATTTTGGGAGAAGCAGAAACTAGATTATTCCTGTTCTCTTCCACTGTATTTTTGGTACCTTTGTTCATTCTCTAATATTGATTTGTTTTAATTACTAAATTAAAAATTTAATTTAACGGAAGGGGAAACTTATTGCATGATTGATTGCCTGAAGAATGATTATATTCACTAGATTTAATTTTAATTAAATTTAAAGATAAATGAAGTCAAATTAGATTTGGGTTTTGTTCTGGCAACTTCTCCTAGTTTTGGAATGTAGCTTCCATTAAGCTATTTCGAGGCCATTGCTGTCGATCTCTCTCTCACTCACACAGAGAGGGAGAGGGAGAGGGAGGGAGGGAAGGAGAGAGAGAGAGAGAGAGAGAGAGAGAGAGAGAGAGAGAGAGAGAGAGAGAGAGAGAGAGAGAGAGAGAGAGAGAGAGAATTTGTATAACCATACCTTAACCAGTTTCACAACTGACCGTAGTAGGGAGCTCAGTATAGTCAGTTTCCAGTAAGATTGCAGCTCAGATTTTTCTCATCTAAGTTGTGCATCTTTTCTTATCAGTTCCCTATAAATAAGAACTTGTCGGACCATAGCTTTGAGACACATTATATTTTGGAAACATACAGAAGCATGTTTGTCTGAAAGATATGTAATGAAGCTGGATTTTTGAGGGGAAATAGTATAGGGTTGATAGAGAAGATTGAATGTGAAATGGTGGCAACATCGATGGGATATCATGTAAATTCACATCTGTTTTCCAAGTGGGTTAAAGCTGTAAGATTTCCTAAACGCAGTGACATGAAGCAGTTCACAATGCAAGCCTAGTTCTAGGCTCATAACTTATATGGCATTTTTTCAACACTTCTTATTTATTGTAGTTCACACACTTTTGGCCATCTCCTAAATTTTGAAATACCGTATTGTACATGTAGTTGCATAGCATTGCCAGTTGTCAAAATCATTTGCCTTATTTCTTAAAAGTTACCAATTTTAAGCTTTTTTTTAGTCCCCACTATCTACTTTCTATCTATCTAATATCTGTCTACTTTTAAAAGATAGAGGAATTTTGTGTCTATGTATCTAGAATGGTAAGGAAAATAATTTTAAAGCTTCATAGGAAGCCAATCAGCAAGAAGTTTATTTATTATTTAGGTTAACAATATTTATAGCCAACCCACTTCTGATAGACTCTAGACAGGGTACAACAAAATTCAGAAAAAAATCCCATTAAAACAGATATATCTATCAACACAAAAAAACCAACGACAACAAAATATATTTCAAAGGTGCCATTCAGTTAACCTGCTGGAGCAGTGCTGCTATAGCCTATTTTTGAGTAATAGGGTTGTAGAGTAAGGGGTCATCCACACACTCAAGGGCAAGTGGGGGTTACTACATTGAGGGTCTGTTGCTGGTCAAATGAGGAAAGGGAATTGCAGTGGGCCCTCTCAAAATGATTAAATTGGTCAGGCTGACTTGATTTTGTCAAAACATTGCCTGATTATCCTTTAAAGATGATAAATAGTGCAATGCCCCTTTTCTTCATCTTTTTTCCCCATCTATCACTGTTAATGATCCTTATGCTCTTGATATTAAAAGTGGGATTTAATAATATTATACTCCATAAATTTAATTAATACCATTTTAAACAGTCCAGTTTAGTGATTCATACATTATAGTAAGGATTTAACTGTACTTTATGGGAAAAATTGTTCTGAATATAACACCATTCGGTTTTATTGAAAGCTTCTTTGTATAATTCTCATACTATAGCATTACTATTGCTACAGTAAACAAAAACAATATTTATTCCTCTCAATGATGGTGTAATTTTATACATATATAGAGTTACATTGTAGGTGAGCTGTTTCTAATTGTAGATTATTTTGGAGGCCTTTTGGAGGCCTTCTTCTACAAATGAGGAAAAGAGGAATAGAGAGCAGAATTGCATACAGAATCAAATATTTATGTTATGCTATATTTTGTATTCCTAGTATAAAGATAATTCAGTCACTGTTCAGACTGAAAATACATGCAAAGTGCTGCAAAACATGCTGTAATAAAAAGCATTTTATCAATTCAGTCTAATGCTGGGAACTGCCATTTAAATACCCACTTGTAAGAAAACTACTGTGGTTGTAAATAGAAAAGTAACACATTAAAGAAAAAGGTTTTTCCCCAGTCTTGTCTTATGTTGGTTTTCAACTTGGAGAATCATCTTAAATGTAAGCCAATAATCAGAATTATAATACATTCCCTTCATTCTGAAATGGTATAGACCAGTGGTTCTCAACTTTTTCTTCACCATGGACCCCCTTTAAATACCTTTTGTGGCACAGACCACCAAGACTTAACTCAAGATTTAAATAATAACATTTCTTCAAGCCTTCATAGATCTCTTATGATGACACTGTGGCCTCCCCAGAGATCCACAGACCGCAGGTGACTATTTAGCGACGATGCCATTATGACTAATTTGCATAAATATTACTCATGTGGGTGGTGTCAGACTTAGCCTTCTCCCAGCCCAATGAAAGTTTGAAAAGAAATTATGTGAAGAAGTTTGGGACTATGCCTGTTTAGCAGCAGGATGGTACTTTGAAAACTAAACTGAAATGGACAATTTTTGGTGTGAAAGGAAAAGCTGGTAAAAGTAAGGCTGAGTTTGGAAATGTGACAGATCAGTAAAAGTTGGGGAGAAAAAATATTCCAGAAAAAAAGCCCCTCAATTTACCTCAAAAATTAGAATATCACTGATTATTCAGCTCTGAACCTGCTGCAATCTGCAGGCTACACAGGATTGTGACTAAAAATGGATACAAGCAAATACAGCCTATCCTAAGTTGTCCAGTCCATTCATATATACATAGAGATAGAGAGGAAATATGAGGGGAGAGCAGAAACATACCATGTTTCTTCATTACACATAACAAAATACAGATGTCTGTATAGCCACTGGAAGTAAATGAGGTGGAAAGATTTCTAGAAACCATACCATATACATTTTCCCTACCTTTAAAACATTTATGGAAGGAATTTCACATGATAGAAACCTACATACACATACAAATTTAAGCATTTTAAGGGGATCACTATGCTAGAATAATTTTTGAGTTTCTTTTCTGTAGGAACTTTTTTTTAATGGAACAAGATTCTCTCAAGGAGGGTATCCAAACTGTTGGATGACCTTAAAGGCCTGGCTGGGGATAGATCATCTTGGAAAAGATGTCAAACCTTTGAGATAGGCCAGGTCAGGAAACAAACTCCATAAGAAATACTAAAACTGTATTTATGTAAGCTGTACTAACAGAATCTTGAAAGCCTGACAGTCTTTCACTTTCTTTCCATTTTATATCAAAGAAGGTCATGACGAAGCAACCTTAAGTTTCATTCTCACACTTTCTAATTTTCCTGAACTGAGCTCGTGTTTTGTTAAACATGTTCACTTATCTTCTCCTAGGCAATCTCTTTTTTAAAAATATACTTTATTAAATTTCTACAAAGGAAAATATAGGTAATACTCGACTTATGACTAAAATTGAGCCTAAAATTTATGTTGCTAAGTGAGACAGTTCTGAGTTTTGCCTCATTTTACAACCTTTCTTGCCACAGCTGTTAGGTGAATCACTGCAGTTAAGTTAGTAACATGGTTGTTAAATAAAACTGGCTTCCTCATTGACTTTGCTTGTCGGAAGCTTGGAAAAGATGATCACATGATCCCCGGACATTGTAACTATTATAAACATGAGTCAATTGCCAAGCATCTGAATTTTGATCACGTGGTCATGGGGATGCTGCAACGGTCGTAAGTGTAAAAAATAGTCATAAGTCACTATTTCAGTGCTATTGTAACCTTGAATGGTCACTAAATGAACTGTTGTTAAGTGGATTACTGTATAAAAAGCAATAAAAAAGGAATTAATAAAGGAGAATATTTGTAGTTCAGGGTTAAAATGAGGAGTCGTTGGTGATTTCTGAGCTTGGTTGTTTTCTTGCAGACATCTCAATAACCAAAACTAGGTAACATCACCATGCTAGTAAGGACTGGGGTTTATATTCTAGTGGCTTGCCCCTCAATGTTGGTGGGAGTGGTCTTGAAGGTTATTTGGTTGGGTTGTTTACTATTAGTTTGTTTGGCAGTTCCTTGATTGGGGTATTGTTTACCACTTGATTATTGGTCTGATGTTAATCTTGGAGTTAATCTATGCTCATCTGGGTATTGATTGCTTGTGGGCAGATATTTTGGTCTTTTTGTTCCCCTCTTGGCTTGTTGATTGTCTCTGTTGCACAGTATGTAGATATTGTTTATGTCTATTGATGGTTAATTTGTCAGGGTGCTAGGCTTCTAGAAATTCTCTAGATTTTTGGACTTGGCTTGGTCTAGGATGTCAGAGTTTCCCAGTTGATATGTCCATATGTTGTGAAGTTAAAGAGTTTTCATCATGTCTTCTGACTGCTAGTTGGTGTTCATGGATGCGTTCTGCTAGTCTTAAAAAGAAGTAGCAGAAAAGGGGAATTAAAAAGGAAAAAAGAATAGGGAAGGTGCAAAGGAATAAAAAAATAAATAAAAATGGATATTTGTTTTCAATACAGTTACAAATATAAAATACATTCACTTTTTTATCTTAAATTCAGTAATAAAAAGTATTTTTTATAGTTATAGACAATTCTAACAATCAAATCCCAAAATTAAGATAGCATTTCCTTTGGTTTCTAGCAAAAAGTCCAAAAGTGATTTCCATGTAGATACAAAGCTAGGCAAAGTCTTTTCTTTAATCAAGGTAGTTAGTTTTGCCATCTTGATGAGTTCTATTAACTTCACCATCCATTCGTCCATTGTGGGAATCTATAAGTCTTTCCATCTCTTTGCATATAAAAGTCTTGTTGCAGTTATTTTATGTAAAAGCAAAATCCTATATTTTTCTCCAACTGGTTATCCATTAAACATAAAAGAAAAACTTCCGGTTTCAGTAGTTCATTTATTTTAAGAATTCTCTGAATTAAAGTATGTATTTGATCTCAAATTTTTAATCTCTTCCCCAGCTAATCTTTATGCAACTCCACATATGATCTACAGATAGTTCTCGACTTACGACCACAATTGAGCTCAAAATTTCTGTTAAGTGAGACATTTGTTAAGTGAGTTTTGCCCCATTTTGCAACTTGCCACAGTTGTTAAGTGAATCACTGCAGTGGATAAGTTGGTAACTTGGTTGTTAAGTGAATCTGGCTTCTCATTGACTTTGCTTGTTAGAAGGTCGCAAAAGGTGATTACATGACCCTGAGACACAGCTACGGTCATAAATATGAATCAGTTGCCAAGCATCTGAATTTTGGTCACATGATCATGGGGATGTTGCAAAGTTCGTAATTATGAAAAATAGTCATAAGTCACATTTTTCAGTGTCGTTGTAACTTTGAACCATCACTAAATAGAATAGCATAGAATAGAGCTGGAAGAGACCTTGGAGGTCTTCTAGTCCAGCCCCCTGCGAGGACTACCTGTATCATCTTGAACTGACAATTACTTCAAGGCACACTATCCATCAAAAGTGGATGTTATCTGATTGCATAATTTGGATCTTTTTTCTATCTACATGGCTCTACTTTTGTAACCAGATTAGACCTATCTGGCCTAGGCCTCCTTTTCTCTAAGACCTTACAGGGACATAACTAGCATTTCTATCTTTAGTTTTTTTCCATAATCAGAACCTGAAGGGTAGAATGGGCTGAGATAGAATGACCAGTGAACTTTCATGGCCTAGTTTGAAAATTTAAACACAATACTGCAATCTTAAATAAATTGGTCTACATAAAAGTTTATTATCTCCTCTGCTTTTTATAACAGGTAATCCTCAATTGTGTACATATTGATTTTTCCCCCCAGATAGATGAGAGGATGAATTGTATGTCAACTTGTAGTGCTTTTTAGTTCTGTGGTTTGGCACATGAAATAATGTTATAATCACATTTTCATAGGACCTGAAGACTTTTTTCTATTTAAATTCTTTAACTGAAAATGACAACAGGATGTCACCCATCTGTCTGTCTGTCTGTCTATCTATCTAGAAATTTCTTACAGTGGGTATTACAGTCTCCAGAATATAACAAAACTGAAAAATGGTAAAATGGTAAATAATTTATTTTTACTTTACTGTATTTGTAGCAAGATGGACAGAAATGGCAATGTATGTAGTTCTGAGGTGGTTTCCAAGAAAGCAAGCTCAATACTTCATGCATTTATGCTAAGTAACATATAAATGTTGAAAGGGTAGAAAAATCAAAATATTCCTTAAATATTGAATCTGCCACTTACTTCAGTGACATGCGTTTCTACAGTATTTTGGTCGAGGTGGGGAATGAACCACCAACATATGAGCAGCCTAAAGCCATTACCCTCTCATAATTTTATATTATACATGTAATAATTAGCTTAGTTTTCCAATATACTTTGTATTATTCTCACTTTGATTACAAGTTGTACTAAATGTGTGCCTCTCCGGGAACCTATAGACAGCCCACTTTTACAACCGCCGCAGGGCATTCCTTTAACGCGCAAAACATTTTCAAGCAAGTTTGCAAAAGTATTAAGAAACTCCGCGTCCCTCCATTTTCTGCACCGCTTCTTCTGGCCTCCTTCCTCCCCCCCAACCTCCGATTTTTCTCTTACTGGCTCTTTCCCATTCCTTCCTCCTCCGCCAGTTAGCAGCACAAATTTCTGTTTGTGCCAGTGGGGTGGCCTGGCGAGACCGCAATTGCTCTACTTCACAGATTGACGAGCCCTCAGATGCCGATTTACTGTACATGGCAGCCACTCTGGAGCCGAGGCACATCTGGAGTGGAGTAAACTTACCAAGAAACAGGGGCCAGCTTTAACTGGAGCCAGTGGAACTGAGAGCTGCCGATGAAAAGCAGCTTACCCGCCTTCTCCTTCCCCTCATCCCCGGATAGATTTCCTAATGTAAACAGAGCTGAAAGGGGGGAAGAACACAGTAACTCTTTGCAGAATGTTTGTTGTTTAATGTTCTTTATCTACTTGAGGTCAGAATAGAGCCTTAGAAAAACAGAAGCACTGCTTTTCATCTAAATAACTAAAAGCCTACATATTACTGTAGATTTTTTCTTTAAAAATATCAAATAAAATGGAAAAGAATGACACTTTAGTGTTTATTTGTTCTCTTTTATTATTATTTAATGGCTAATTTCGTCATCTGGAGTTAAATTAGAAACAAACTTTTTGTGCTTCTTTTAATATACAGGAAATACTTTAAACCACAAACAGCATGCATTTTTTCCCCCTTATAGCTCTATTGTGTTAATGGGATGGCTAAATACATGCACAGATCCACCACAGAATATAAAACTATGGGGTTTTCTCCTAAAAGGTAACATAGATTACAAAAAGAAAGAAAAAGTGATAAATGCTTTGTTTTACCAATTAACAGCTTGTATATCCTTGTGGCAAAAGGAGATGATTTATTTTTCCAGAAATATGCTATTTGCCAACAAATTGTTTTTTTTAAAACTAGATTTAATGTAGAATGAGGAATTAGGTCTTGTTTTATAGGTGAAGTTAGTTAAAATATGGGAGCTATGGATAGAAAAAAGCAATTATAATAGGATTTCATATTTCAAAATTACCATAATTACCTGGCTGGAATTTTTGAAATATTGCATTTTTTAGTTTAAATGCTAACCCACCAAAGATAATATTAAAACATGCATAGTCAGAATATGCACTCCAGATTTTTGGATTTTAGCACTTATTAGTTTATGGCAAGTAATTATAGAATTGTAGTCTAAAACATCTGGAGGATGCATTACATTGACTATTAAGAAGGCCTACAAAGCACATGAATATCCTCACCAGCATTTAAGAATTTATTTTCTTTATGGGCCAGTTGCCAGTATTGTCCTACATTGAAAGGAAAAAGTGTGTAGTTAATTCAGATTCCCACAAGAATGTGTAGAAAGATCAAACTCAGAGGTGTTCACATGTTTGAAAAAACAGCATACTCTGAGTTTGTACACTTGCTAAATAACATCATCCCAGTTAATGTATATATTTAGTTTTCTCTCCAAATATGAAACTATGACATTTAGAACAATGAGGCAAAATAAATAACATTAATGTTTACTTACTTTACTTTCTAGCCTGCTAAGAAAAAACACTAAAATGCCAGAAAACAACCACTGATAGTAGTTATGAGTTGGAAAAATTAAGAAATACTTTATATTATAACAGTGAGTTTATTGCCATTCTCAAATTTATTTAATTTCTGTAGCCACCCATCTCAACGAGTGACTGTGGATGGTGTACATCAAAGAAACATGAAACAATTAAAACAAGGCAGAATATATGTTGCTATGTAAAACTATTGCCAAATATGTTAATACAGCCAAGAAACAGGGCCTTTAACTTGTTTGGGATCCCAAGCATATAACCAGGTCATCACAGTCATAGGAAAGACAGCAGAATCAAGGTCATTCTGATCCATGAAGGAAGAATGTTCCAGAGGGCAGGGAATATGGCAGAGAAGGCATATTTCCTAGTCCCTACAGCAACCACTTCTTGGCAATAGGATCCATAACAAGCCTAATCTGCCTGACCCAATTGGAGGCATAGAAACAGCTGGGAGAACACACTTATGTTTATTATTTATATTTATGTCATGTTATGTTGGGCTTATGCTTAGGTAAATTTAATATTTAATTTGGAAAAAATGTGTATTAAATGTTTATATGACAAGATTCTTGGATATGAAACATAGGATGCATTAATAAATAAACATTTATTAGACAAATATTTATCTGAGAACTCCTTTGTAATGATTTTATGTACTTGCTCCCTTTTTAGCTCTAAAAAGGAAATAAATTATATGGCTCCTAATTTCGAGGGTTATATGAACTTTGCCCAGCTGAAGTATAGCACTGATGGATAAGCTGATGTAATTTTCTCTTCCTTTAGTTTATACTCTGAAAAAGTCAGTTTGGACTTCCCCCTAAAGCCCAGACATTCCAGGGATTCTACATTGAGGAGAAATATTTTTTGTTCATAAATTACAGTTCATTTATTTTATATATAATTAGATTAATTACCTATCTTCAAACTCAAACCATAGGTTTAGTCTGCTGCAGGCCTCCTTTTTTTTATTTTGGCCAGAGGATTTCCTCCCTATGTGAATAATATTTGTGAACAATCTGGAGAACAGCCATTTATACTCCTTTTCTTTGAGTAGGCAGTTCAGAATTGATATTTATAATGCATGTAACATAAAAGGTTGAACAGGAAAACTGTAAGATAAAAATAGTGGAAACAGCAATCATGATTATTCCACACGGATGAATACAGAACAGTTCTGAAAAGTTGTGTCAGCCATTCAGGAACAGATACTTAATTTTTCTTCCAGACACATGATAGGGAAGTACTGTAACATCACAGACACTATGGAGCCATTGCTTTAGAAATGCATGAAACCGCTATCTGAATTTAGTGTAAGACTTCCAATCTATGAAATGTTTTAGTTTTAACTCAGCAAGTGTACAAAATTATATGTATTCACATTAGTTCTAGGCTTAAAGCCAAGGAAATAGCTACTTTGTGAAACACATGTCCAATATTGAAGTGAGCAGGTTTATTCTGGACTGAAAAAGTTTTCAAAATTTTTATTTTAATGGCAAGGAATTATGTAAATGCAGCTATCCATAGGAAGATATTCTAAAAAAAATCACATGTAAACATATCCAAAAGATTAAGAGTAATACAGATATATTATTTGCTGTTCTAATGAAATGTTGCACCAGGTTGGTGAGCTTCCTCAATTCATACTCATCAACTGGAGTGATAACTATTCCATTGAAGATGGGACAGTGTGTTACCTATCATTCAGAACAGCAAGCTAGATATAAAACAGGCCCAATAGTATACAGAGTTTTATTGACCAACACTTCACCCTATTTGAAGTGATTGCCCCACACTAATCAGCCTGGTTAGCAGAAAGAAAAATAGAATACATATGTCATTTGTAAATAGCATCTTAAAACAAAACAAAACCAGGCAAGTAATATTTTCCCAACAAAATATATACTTATTGCATAAATTTTCAGAGTATAATTCCATTCTAAGTATAAAATTATCCCAAAATAAACCACAGTACAGTTTAGAAATAAGTACAAACTAGAAGAAATTGAGAGATCCACTAGAAAAAAGACAGAAACACTAGGAAAGGAAACCACAAAAATGGGGAAAATGGCAAAGATTTAATAATCTGCTGAGTAAGCATAGTAGGCTACAAAGTACAAATAGATGAAAAGAAAGAATAAAAATACCACAAGTTAACTGTCCAATGTCAGATATAATAATCCTTATATGAGTCATATTCTATTTTCTTATGAACTAAATCAGACTTGGAATAATAATGATTCTGTGGTGGAATAAGCCTATGATTCCTGGAAATTAATAGAGAAAAACTCCACAACTATTACTGGGTGTGTTCTGTTTATAGTGCTGCATGTTTTCATCTATATGGCCAGATTCTTCAACAAGAAATCTTTTCACAGAGTATGGCACACCTATATTAGATTTATATACATGTTCATTAATCTGGGAAATAGTTACTTCTAAATAGAAAAGTATTAGTATAAAGAATTATTCATGGAGATAGTAATTCAAATTATAACATTCAAGTGCTATGTTTATTTAAAACACAAACACATATTATGTTGGACAATAATGATACATCTCTTGTATTCAAGGTAACAACATTATTTTAGAGAAAGATAGAGAATGGGAATAAAGCATTTGGCCAAATAGAAGTAAAAGGAGGTATCACTATGGAGTGGCAGCTATGCAACTAGGAAAAGTCGAATGCCAAGTAAAAATAGGAGCCAAGCGCAAAGCTGATACATTTAGTGAGAAAAAAATAAATGGTTCTCAGTGGATCATTGAGAATTATAAGAATAAACTTCAAGTACGTCTTCACTTTTGGATATAAATTTAAAGGAATCCATTCAGCTCAAATTTGTCTAGTCATAATCAATAATTTAGACTTTGTGGAGTAGACAAGGTACAGAAGTCAGCAGTGGTGGTAGATGCTGCAGTGCCAAGTGGAAGCAACATCAGGAAGGAGTATGAGAAGTTGAAGAGATACCAGGACCTAAAGGAGGAACCAGAAAGAATGTGGAAAGTAAAGGCCAAAGTGGTCCCGGTGGTGGTAGGGGCACATGGGGCTATAAATGGAAATCTATTTTGCCAGGCAAAAACTGGGATGCTTTCACAGTAGCTCTTTCTTATCTTCCATTCATACCTCTTATATGGAGTCTGTTTCTCCTAGTGTTATTTTGCATTTTCCTCTATAACATTTTTTTCTGATTCAAAAAAAGAGTAAAAATTAAGCTGGGGAAACATGAAATGAATATTTACAAAGAAGATTATACCTGGAGTCCTATAAAATTCCAGAGGAGGCATGATTAATGTATGATAAAAACCTTGTCTGGAAATCCTCTGTTGTAATCTAACATTTTCTTTGTCTTATCTTAGATCTGATTTATGGCACATATACCTCTACATTCAGATATATTTAAAATGCCTCCAATGTGGCAAAAATCAGACAATTTTTAAAGTTATTGTGTTCTTAATGGCCTCCTTTTGGTGGCGTCATCTACTTAAAATTGTTTGTGCATCAACAATGGACCATTTATTGTACATTGTTTCCACCTGAACTAAAGTTAACTAGATTATAAATTCCTTAATGATGTTCTCTGCTCATATAAAACAGGCATGTCAAACATGTGGCCCACGGCCCATTCCCACCCCAGCCCAGCCCCACAAAGGCAAAAAAAGTCCCAATACATCATGATATGGCCCCGATATGATTGGGTTTGACACTCTTGATATAAAAAGATGAGAATCAGAAAAATGGAGGGGTTGGCTTCCTCATTCCATACTACTTTCCATTGGTTTTTACAATTTATATCATAATGCTGGATCAGGATGACAAAACTGTAAAAATGCTTTTTGTTTCGCCCTTCCTCTCAGTGTATGTCAATCTGCAACTTCAAAGAACCACATAGATTCTGATTTCTGTTTGTGTGGACCAACAACAAAATGCATGTGACCTGAAGGCAGAAACCCACCTTAAAATCTATGTTTTCCCTCTCAGCTTAAGACAAAGTGATATAACATTCTGACATCACTTGCTGTCAGGTTTTCCAGACCCTAACAGAAAATTTTGATTCCCTAACTTCACACAACTTAACTTGGCTGCTAGGTTTGGATTCAGTTGAAGTCTTACAGACACAAGCACAATACTACTAAAAGTATTTATGGTGAACTAGAATGAAACCACATTAAAAGAAAGGTTGTCCTCTTTCAGTGTCAGAGTGTAGCCCCCCTTTTATAACAACAGAAATTTAAACCCATTGCTTCCCCCCCCCCACAGTAATCAAGTTTCAATATACCCATTGCCTTGGATTTCATGCTTTTGAAACTGAGTGCTTGTTGGCATAACTTATATTCCCAACCTGAAAAGGTCAATGCCACTCCAGGGTTTTGACAGTAGAGAATTGCATATGTCAGTCCAAATGCTAACCTGCATGCAGGGCAAGAAAGAAGAATGAAAGAAACATACGTCTGCATTAGGAAAACTGGTCCCAATGGAAGGATAAGGTCCTTGAGGTTGCTATTACATAGCCTCAACTACTAGCATGGCTTGATTAGCCAACATGTAGTCCTTGTTTAGTGACTGAAATTGGTTTAGGTGAAATAGCTATGTGATATGGTCACAATGCAAACCTTGTGACAGAGAGACATTACAAATATTGCTGGTTGCTACTAACTCATTCAGATAAAATTCTCTGCTATATTGTCCTGTGCCTGACCCATTTCCCCCTCCCCACCCACAGTGTGAAGAGATGGCTTAAACAAATCATCTTTTTCTGAGCTGTTTTTCCCAGCAGAGCAGCTTCCCTAAAAAGTGCAAACTGTAAGTTAACAAGCTGAGCTCTGCGACTTTAATTAGTTGATTAGAACCCTCTAGGTAGGGGCTTGCAACTCCTGCTTGAAATTGACCAGATCTTAATCAGTTTCACATTGAAGGCTTTTGTTGTGCTAGAGCAGAGGTGTCAAACTCCCAATGTCAGATAATGTGTCATGACATATCGCGACTTTTTTTTCCCATTGCCGCCAATGGGGTGGGCACGGTTTCACCATGATGCATCTGGCCTGCCGGCCGGTAGTTTGACACCCCTGTCCTAGAGGATTGGTTACAAAGTTAGCATTCATCACTGGTTGCTATCCCAGACAATTGCTAAATGAGGACTACCTGTATTGCTGTATAATTCCTTCAATGTCCTTTTGCCATGTATAAGATAGGTGTCCGTATAAGTTTTCTAAATAAATTAGACATATTGATCCCTTCTGCTCTGCCCTTCATAATTGCTGTGTCCTTGAGCTACCCTGTTAGAAACTGGCTTTTCACTACCTGAATCAGTCTTACCTGCATAAGCTCATTGGGCAATTCTGTACTGCAGCTTACATTGTTTGCCTTCCCTTCTGCCCCCATTGCTTCTTAAGCCAGTTCAAAAACTTCCACTCTGATTGCAATGGGTTGGTGAGAGGGCTGAGCTGTTGATCACAAGACTTGAGTGGTTGATTCTTGCTTCTTACCCTTCCCACCCTTACAAGAAAAGCAAGCAGCACTGGCCAGATTGTCTGCCAGTATCAGCTTTGCCCCTTTACAGATTGTCACTCATTAGTCCCTGTTTCTTTCTTTTTCCCCCGCTAGATGTTTGCACAGATGAATAACTGCAACCACTTTTCCACATTATTTCTGTTTACACTAAAACAGACACTCTGTATTGTGGCACTGTTGAGCTTATACAATAAACAAAGCTATAAAGTAACAGGTTCTTTCTATCAAACCTCCTCTGTAGTCCATAAAAAATGTATAATAAGGAAAAACTGGTCAATTTCATGGAAGCAAAATAGCAATAGTCTTACCTTGCAATGTAGATATGTTTTATAAAATAAAAGTGAAAAGAAGGAAGCTTTGCATTATTATGGGCAGAAGTAAGAAAGCCTGGGGACCATGCTTCATGCAGCCTTGGCAGAAATGAAAGGTTTCCTATTGGGAGATGTTAAGGTAGAAAGCAGCATGAGCTTCTAATACTAAGGATAATTAACTGACAGTGGAAATATTATAAACACACACACAAATACACACACACACTTCAGCAACTACGGATGAGCAGAGAACTTAGCAGCCTGGTCGCCCAGGATCAAATGGTTGTCTAGGGCAGACACCAGCTGCTGGAGGAAGAAGGTATGAGGCTGTCATAAGAATGGACAAAGCACTAGATATCATCCGCTCTAAAGGGCTTAAGATGGCTTTGGCCAGAAAACAGCAGTTTTGAATTTAAGCTGGAAAACATGGTGCAGACTACATTTGTAATGGGTTGGGAGTAGGAGGATGATGTCATCCATTCTTGCACTCAGGAAGTGGTGAGGGGCCCATACTGGCAATGGGCCCAGCAAAAAGTGCAGATCTGCCCATCGTCTCCTGGAGCTGCTGCAGGTGTCTGATTGCCTGCTGGCTCCTCAGGCTGATGGTCTGTCTGTTCTGCCTCTGACTCAACATTCAGAGGAGACTATAGGAGTATGCAAGAAAACTTATGTGCACATTACTTAAAGCCCCAATTTATTTATGTGGAAGAAATAACAGTGTTAAGAAAATACTAGATTCCCATACAAAAAGATATCTCTTGGTAGAATATATTAATGAATGGAAGATGTTTGCTAAAGAAACACCCATGTATCTGAGTATGTCATCAGAGTTGTATGTCTGTATGATGTGTTTCACATATTTGAAGTTAGGCTCCTTCTTCACACCTTTGGCAAAGCTGTTCTGTCAGTTTTAATAAAAAGCAGCAAGAAGTGATTTGTGGCAGTAAAATGAGTAAGACTTCATCTCTATGTTCCTTTATTTTATTTTTACATATGAAGTTGCTTGTTTTCCTTAAATGTTCCATTCCCTCTCCTGGCTAATATATATTTGAGCTTGTTGGTAAAGCTGGTAATAACTGTGGTGACTGTTGAATTGTGTCTGTGAGTAGGGGGAGAGGAAGGAGACCCAAAAGAATAAAATAAGTGTTAAGGAATTCATTGTCTGTCCTCCACCTGTTGTTATTCTGGTCCCAATCAACCTGCTCGCCAGGCTGGAGCCAGTGGCCATCTGGAAACACTGCTCTGTTTATAAACTTGGCATGAAGCAGCACTCCCAGGCCCTGACCTCCCACACAAATCTGGAAACAATTACAGCAAGATGATAGGCAGGCAGGCAGGGAGAGCAGGAGCCGATTGAGAGGAGGCTGCAGGGGAGAGAACAGAAAGTTCCTTGGTTTTAGAGCATGAGAGGATGGTGGATGTTTCTGACAGAAATATTTATTCATAACGCTTTTGCCAAAAGATTATCCCATGATTTCCAGATAATGGTGGTCTACAGACCATTTCAATCTCGATTTTTCAGTGGGACTCTTTTTATTAGTTCTGAGATTTTTTCACTTATACAAGAAATAAATGGAAAGGAGAACAGACCACAACCACAACTCAAAGCAATCTTTCTGGGAGACGAACACCCCCCTCCCCCAGAACATATGATATTGTTCCTATTCATTTTTACCAGCAGTAAAATTTGCCACCCGGGAAGCTCCTATTATAGTTCCTTCCATGGGGGAATGACTTCTCCAACCTAATTTTTTAAATTTAACTCAGTTTTAAACTCTGGCTGATGAAGAATCATTAGTCATGTAGGCTGCTTGCTAACTATGATTCTGATTCAGTAGAGATTTGGAAGGCAGGAAGAGAAGGAGGAGAGAGCCCCTAAAAGAACAAATCAAACAATTCTTTTTCTAGAGTAACTTGTAAAAGGACCTTTGTTTTTCCTAAGTCTGAATAAGTTTGCCAAAGCAAGTACAGATGCCAGCACGTTACTACATTTTTTTTGCAACTTGTCAGTTTAGTAGAACACAATTATTTTTTTAAAAAGTCAGATTTTAAAGTAGTTCTCATTTGCATGATTAAAGGGAAATTACCTTTAGCAATTATCTATTATATTACATTTAGAATTATTGCCTCTCCTTGAGTTTACTATGCTGTACAGATAAGCAATCACAATGCTATTGAGACAAACTTCCTAGGAAAAGTTGAAACTGAACCATGGAGCCAGAGATATTTCCAGATGGCCTGATGTGAGAAACAGGAAAAGCTGTTTTACTTCTTAAATTAAGTACAAAAGAATGTAAAGGGAGGCTTGCTGGATCAGACCAATTAGAATAGTGCAGTAAAAAAAAGCTGTAGGAAGCTATACATTAAAAGGATTGCATATTAAATGATTCTTCTACCCACGCCTGTGATATAGATACAGTGACAATACATGCATACAATATTTCCAAAGTTCTTAAATGAATTGAAAACTCTAAACTCAGATGTTGTTACTACTTTTTTTTAAACCTAAGAGCATATGAGAGAGGGGATCTAAACCCAACTTATCCTCTTTGTGAAATGGTAGTCATGGTTATTACAGAGAAAAGGAGGCTAAAAAATTTAAAGATATAATTTGGTCAAATTATGAGAATGTTTCTAAACTCTCAAAGAAGCTCCTTTGTAATAATACCAGTTTGGGTTAAAAAAAAATTGATCATCCCAATTTGGTAATATATGAGGAAACAAACTTGGCTGATTAATCTGGTATAGGAACTACCGGTAGTGTTGGGAACCTCCAAGCTGGATGGCTATAATATTTGTTTTGAGGCTATATTGTCTGGAGTAGCTCAGGAGTTCATACTAGTTTACATAGGGTTAACAAATGTTGCAGGCTACTCTTGCAATTTAATCTTTTGTTTTGAATACAAGGTATTTAGGGATGAAGCTGATACAAGCCTCCCTGCTGTCAATCAAATGGGCCACATATGGCTGTGATCGATCAGTGGTTCCATTTCATCTCTGTAGAAATAGTTGACCTGCTAGGAAGATTTGACTAAAAAAATGTGTATGAGACCTTGGAATGGTTTGTGCTTGGTCCCATCAATATTGAAAATTCAAATTCAAAACACTCCAGTTTTGAATTCCCCAGATACAACCATTCATGAAATGCTTTCCACACAGACTGATGGCTTACTATGATTATTATTAGACTACACTTGTTCTTTCTTTCTGTTTTTCAGCAACATAATACAAGGCAAAGGCCAAGGCTAATGTCGTGGTCTGGCCAAAGGGCTCCTTGAATAGGTCTGTGAGTTGATATTTTTGAAGTGATAGAAAGGAAGCACCAGGGCAGTGTCCTTCCTGACTTTGCCTGACTTCCTGTATGCTTTCTTGATGAAATATTAGTCAACTAGCCAGTTACAATTCATACTTATTCTCTCATAACTGGATGACTCTGATATTTTCAATTTCTCTCTGAAGATGCATCCTCTCTACTTTCTGACTACTACATAAATTTACAGTGGCAAAGGAAAAGCTAAACCTTGATGTAAATTGTTAACCAGAAATCAGGAGAATGACACACTTAATTCATCTACTTAATAATGCTTCAGCAAACACAGTTTAATATTCTGCAATTTACAGTCTACAAATCATTATTTTTTATTTAGTCCATTTGTTTAAAGCTCAGGAGCCTATTGTCTTAGTTGACTTGTTGCTAGAAATATCACTTAATTTCTTAGGGAGTTTTTACAAATTTGGAAAAATCCACAGATGGGAATAATTTTAAAACAATAAGAGAATGTAACAAGTACAAATAATGGTCAGTTTCAGAATATAGTTACAAAGGTAGGCATTTGTACCTCACAATAATCCTCACAACTCAGTGAGATTAAAGCTTTTAAAAATGTGTTTCTTGGCTAACAGTTTATTTCCTGGTTCTTCATTTTAGAATATGTTTCTTCAGGAAAAAAAAACATTATTTAAAGCAAATTTTGCAATATGGTTGACAACTTTGGTTTTTAATTTAAAAAACTATGATACATGAACTGGGTCATAGTTACAATTGGCCCAAATACTAGAGATATGAGTTAACCCTTGTGACTGATGCTGACAGATATATTGGGTTTAAATGGTTGATTCTGGACAATTACAGCTTCAGCACTGGCTACCAAGTTAACCAAAAGGAAGAAATTCTGGAACTTGCAGTAAGCAACGTCTGTAGGGTTTTATCCCCTCCACCTTATTTAGTTGCTACCATACATCTAATATATTATATATAACCACAAATATTTTTCTATTTGTGGGCTACCAAATGTTGATATCTGAATAGAGGGATTAAGAATAGAACCTAAAGTTTGTGATGAGATTTCTGAAAAGAGCAGGTCTGCATCTAGTATATTCTTGATACATTCTATACCCTTGAAGTCAACAGAAACTGGATCATTTCCAAAGCAAGTCTACCTGGCTTGAACACAAATAATTCCTATTTTATTTATCTAAAGCAGAAACAATTTGTATGTTTACTTTTTTTAATAGCTTATTCACTTTTGTTGATGGAGCGTATCTCCATAATTAAATCATATGTCCTGACTTTAATAGCATACCCCCTGCCTTCTAAACCTACTTTTTGTGTTCTTGGAAATTGCTCGGAAGATATATCATTTTTTCCATTTTCATTGCATTTCAACTAGAAAAGATAGACTTAAATATAAAATATCCCATTTTGTGACATTATTGGGTGACTTCAGTGCTACGATGGGACTTATTTGCATGATCAACTTTTATGGTGGTTCCAATTTAGAACCACCCATATCATAAAAGAGATTGCTTGCTAACCTCGAAGTGAGGCACACCAAGAGGATCAACTAGTTTAAGAATGACACCAAGACAATTTCTAGCTTTATGAACTCTAAGAGGACCCAGTTCTTGGCAAAAATGGTTGTCATTTCTATACAAGATCCAACTGGAATTTTCACTGGGTATACTAATCTTCCATGTTGACACTTTATAATAGATAAATCGCCAACTAGTAAATGCAGTACAAGATATAATTGGCTCAAACTTGATAGCTCACTAAAAATCACATGAAGATGTTAAAGTTCAGACATGGAACATAGAAATTAACAGCCAATAAGAAAGTCCAATAGTACTAATTTAGTGTGAATTAGAAAAGTCAGTGTCCAACTCAGTCATACTTTGGAAAATTGGAAGACTTACTGTCCCCAGAACTGTACAGAACATATAGTTGTCTAGTAGGCTATACTGCTGGCAGGGCTCTTTACTTGTATAAATAATGCTGGCCATATCACAGCAGGATATGAACTCTCTATTATCATTCCCTTATACAAAAAAGGAGACAAGGAAGATCCTAAAAATTACAGATCCAGAACCCTTATTGATGTAAAGTTAAATGCAAAACACCTCTTGGGCAAAATAGAAAATTGGGTGGTTGAAAAGAATATATTATGGAAGAACAGGCCAAGTTCAAACCAGAGCACTCCATGGTAGATAACTGTTTTGTTCTCTACTAGCTTATTGCTAAACATGCAGTAGATAGTAACCCCCATTTATATCTTTCATAGATCTTAGCATGACATATGGTTCCATAAACAGCAATATCGTATGGAGAAGACGGCCAAGTTCTATACCTGGTAAAAGTCTGCCATACAAAGATACACCTTAGTCCCAATGTTGTTTTACTTTTATGTCAATGACATCTCAGGATTCCTCCATTTTATTGATGTTCACATGTCAAAGATACAGTAGACTTATCAATATCCTTTCGTATGCAGATGATATGGTTCTGATGATGTACTCCCAAGCAGGACTAAGAAGATTGATAGAAATATTTGATGCCTATTGTACCTGTAATTCTTTGAACATTAAAAAACCCCTAACTTCAAAGTGGTGGTTTTTGGAAAAAGAGGGGCCAAATATATCTGGCACTTGGATGGGGAGTCTAAAGAAGAAGCAGACTCATTCCCATATTATGGGTATTTTTAATGGATATTTGAGCTAACCACTTCAAAGTTCAGTAAAGTCCACAGCAAGCTCTGAAATGCTAATTAAATTATTCAGTTAAAACCACCCAACCACCCAAGAACTCCATTTTAAATGTCCACAAGGCAAAAATTGCACTGTATGGTGCAGAATTGTGAACCCTATCAGACTGATGAATTGGTTGACCAAGAATAAAATGTCTATTTAAAAAACAACAACTGCCAGTGAGTCTGATTCAGTAACATGGGATAGCCCTTACTATGGCAAGATTTCAGCAGCTGGATTCTATGCTTAAGTATGGATAATTTCATCAAATAACATATTCTGAGAGAATATGTATTTATGAAGCACCAGAAATAGAAAACATTGTGCACATTCTTTTCAATTGCCAACTATATTGTCCAGCAAGTGTTCAGTATTTACAGACACTACTTGACAGAACTACACATTGGGACTGTACCAAAATATTCTCTTATTTTCTTCAAGGGAGGTGTGGTGGCTCAGTGGCTTAACAGAAGCTGGAGAAGGTCTATATTCTGATGGTTTGAGTCCTACCATTGTGTGTCATAGTATGCTCCCATCAGTTGCCTCGGCTTCTGCCAGCTTAGCAGTTCGAAAGTATGTAATATAAATGCAAGTAGATAAATAGGTACCACTTTGTTGGAAAGGAAACAATGTTCCTTGTTTTACCAAATGCCTTTGCACTATGGCAGGATGTCATGCTGACCATGTGACCATGGAAAAGTCTTTGAACAGTGCTGGCTCAATGACTTAAAGAAACAGAGATGAGCACTGCCCCCTAAAGTCAGCTATGATTAGTGGAGTAAAACCTTTATATTTACCTTTTATTTCTGTCAAGACACAAACACATACAGTATATAGTCATTAAAAGCTTAGACTCAGGATTATTCAAGCTGAGGACATGTTATAACCAGTAGCCAGCACAGGTTTGTCAAAAAGAGATCATGGCAAACCAATCTTATTTCATTCTTTGATAAAATGACTAAAATAGTAGACCAGCAAAACGTTGTGGACGTAGTATACCATATTTTTCTGTGTATAAGATGCTATTTTTTCCTGCAACCCCCCTGTTCAAAAATCAGATGTGTCTTATACAAGTGCAGCGTCCTATACACGAAAAAATAATGGTAACCTCCGCAGCCCAGGGCATGCCTGTGTGGGTTGCCATGCCGCTTGGTTCAACTGTCAAGCCCCTGTGGGCTTGCCACTAATGGGAGGGGGGAGGGGGCAAGATCATCGGCCGGCCAAACTTCTCGATTTGCCGGCTCAGCTGTTTGGCACTCCTCCAAACAGCTGATCGGCATGGAGAAACTTACATGCCAGAGCGTCTTATACAAGGATTATTATTATTATTATTTATTGAATTTATATCCCGCGGATGTGTCTTATAGATGGAAAAATATGGTACTTAGACTTCAGTAAGGCATTTGACAAAGTAGACCACAACCTGCTGCTTAGTAAGCTAGAAAAAAGTGGGATAGACAACAACACCATCAGATGGATCTGTATCTGGATGACAAACTGTACTCAGTGAGTAGTCTTCAATGGTACTACATCCACATGGAGAGAAATAAGCAGTGGGGTATCATAAGGTTCTGTCTTAGGCCCAGTACTCTTCA
Source organism: Protobothrops mucrosquamatus (assembly GCF_001527695.2). NCBI lineage: Eukaryota > Metazoa > Chordata > Lepidosauria > Squamata > Viperidae > Protobothrops > Protobothrops mucrosquamatus. Next base: position 244,219 of record NW_015386959.1, read on the forward strand.
ATATCTTCATTAATGACTTAGATGAGGGAATAGAAGGGGAACTCATCAAATTTGCAGATGACACCAAACTGGCAGGAATAGCCAACACCCCAGAAGACAAGCTCAGGATCCAAAAAGATCTTGACAGACTTGAACAATGGGCCTTATCCAACAAAATGAGTTTTAATGTGGAGAAAAACAAAATTTTACATTTAGGCAGGAAAAACCAAAGCTCTAATTATAGATTAGGCGAGACCTGGCTCAAAAACAGCAACTGTGAGACGGACTTTGGAGTCCTAGTGGACAATCACTTGACTATGAGCCAGCAGTGTGTAGCAGCAGCCCAAAAACTTAATACAATCCTGGGTTATATAAACAGAGGCATAGAATCAAGATCACACAAAGTATTAGTACCGCTTTATAAAACCCTAGTAAAACCACACCTGGAATACTGCAACCAATTTTGGTCACCATATTACAAAAAAGATGTTGAGACCTTGGGAAAAGTTCAGAGAAGGGCAACTAAGATGATCAAAGGCCTGGAGACTAAAACATATGAAGAACGGTTGCAGGACTTGGATTTGGCTAGTCTAAAGAAAGAAGAAATAGGGGTGACATGATAGCAGTATTCCAGTGCTTGAGGGGCTGCCACTAAGAAAAGGGGATTAAATTATTCTTCAAAGCACCAGAGGTCAGGACAATGATTGGAAACTGATCAAAGAGAGAAGCAATCTAGAATTAAGGGGAAACTTCCTAACAGTGAGGACAATTAACCAGTGGAACAGCTTGCTTTAAAAAATCGTGGGCGTGCCATCACTGGAGATTTTTAAGATGAGACTGGACAGTCACTTGTCTGAAATGGTATAGGTTCTCCTGCTTAAGCGGGCGGCTGGACTAGAAGACCTCCAAAGTCCCTTCCAGCTATTCTATTCTATTCTATTCTATTCTATTCTATTCTATTCTATTCTATTCTATTCTATTCTATTCTATTCTATTCTATTCTATTCAAACATATTTAATAGAACATGTTGGTGTCACATGTTGGTGTCACACGTAAAGATAATAATTGACCTAAAAACATACTATTTTGTATTGCATTGTGCCAGTACAACAACCTTTTAATTCTCTTCTCCCACAAAACTCATTGACATATGAGGTCTAGTATCCCTTCATAATAAGTTTGGTTCATTGATATCATCAATCAATATTGAGCTAGATACAGCTTAATATGGTAGTACCTTCTAGTTTCCTTCAGCCCACCTTCAATTTGTATGTATTGGGAGAATGGGGAACAATATCACCATGTTCCATGGCTCTTTATCAAGAAAGTGGGGTCATCCGAAGAGGTTACTTGGCAAAAGTTCATCCTTCATCTGGCTCATGAGATGTAGCTGCTGATCTTGGAGGTTTGGGGACTGAGGGAAAGCAAATAAGATGTATTGCAAATAAGATGTATTTTGCATTCTATAATTACCATGGTTTTAATTTATTTTAGTTCTTCTGGCATAGGAGGCTAATGCTAAGAATCAGTTTTGTTTAGCATAAGGAATAGATATTATAAGGAGCTGGATGATTTTACTAATGAATGTTATTTGTCCAAAGAAAATGGAATAGCTATATGCTGAATCTGAGTCATCTTTTATAAAATAGATAAGGTAGAAATGTAACAAAAATGTAACACAGATGATCCAAGGCCAATAGGAAATTCACTACAGATCAATTACATCTATAAGAAACAGCTATAAGAACATCAAAAGGACACTGGAAAATGAGAACTTTTTCAGCTTTATGAATGAAATGTGTCCATGGATCCTCGTGTTTAGAACTCTATGGCTTGCCTCTATTCTGCTCTTTTATATCTGCTATTACTATAAAAATTGTAAGTTTCAATTACTTCCACATTGTTTGGATGAGGACCAATAATACTTTTCTTCCCTGGCCTTCTTCACAATTTTCTTTTCACATCTCGTCTCTAGGGTTTCAGCTTTGGGGAAAAAATTATGTTCTTCACCTCTGTCTTGCTCAGGACATTTGGATGTTCAAGAAGTTTTTTTTATTTGGAAACATTTTGTAATTTGTTGCAACATATATATGCTTTAGGGATTAAAATGTATAATCTTGTTTCCAAAAGCATATTTTTTTCAATCTTTTATGGAATTATATGAATATTTACCAAGAGGAACTCAAAATATTATTTCAGTAAAAAAGATCATATGATCTCTCTTGCTGATCAATATTCCCTGATTAATTTGCTTGTAATTTTTTTAAAACATCTGTATTAAAATTAGTATATCCCAAAGATGTCAGTTTTAGATTCAAAATATGGAGATCTTATTTGAAACTATAGCTGAGTCTTGGATTAAATAAAACATGCCTTATTCCAGTTTTGGAACATGATAGTTCTTGTGGAATTTCCAAGTGTTGCTACATATATTGCAGAATGGAAATAACTTTTTAAAGTAAATGAGATAAACAGTATAAAGAAAATTGCTAATAACTATAAAGGAGTGATTAATAAAAATATTGTTGATTACATTAAGATTAATATTTCCATTTATTGTAGTTCTCGGCTAATTATTTTGTTTTTGTTTTTGTGGCTTCCAGTATTTAATCACAATACAATTTCTGGTTTTTTCGGCCTTGTTATATGCATTTTTCGGCTTTCTTCAGCTAGATACCCTCTAGATACCTTGGATCGCAGTGTCCATAACTCTTGATCTAGCCATTGGATTTCTAGGGATGAGAGTAGAAATCAGTGTCTGAAATTAGTAAAGGGGGTCATGTTGAAGCTTAATTCAGATGAGATAGAAGTATTGATAATAGGTAGGAGAAATTAGCTCAGTATCTTCTGGATACACCTACTAAAAGAAGAAATACCAAGGAGACTGTGGACAGAGCTGTTTACCCTGCAATTTTAGTAGACTAATATGGGCCAATTTTGTTAAATATTATATGTGTTTTGGTTATAAGCAGATCACTTTACTGGGCTACTTTAATAAATAATTGTATTGTATTTGTATTGCTATACAAAGATCTATAATATTTATTTGGCATGGTAGTTACTTTGATCACAAAAGGCTTTCATGCTTGAGTAATGCAGCATCATAACCTATTGAGTGAAACTTAATTATCTAACCATATTTTCCAAGAATTATATTAGTTGCATTACTCCCAATTTGT
>NW_015386960.1:0-3785 GCF_001527695.2 Protobothrops mucrosquamatus
AAACAGCTACCCCACTGATGGCTAGTCACCCTGACGAAGCCGGCAGGAGGCCGGCGAAAGCTAGGTGTTTTAATGTTTTAATAGCAATAAATTTTTGTAACTTTTTAATCTCCTGGTGGTCTCACTGCTTGTGACCCTTCGAACATATATATATATATATATATATATATATATATATATATATATATATATATATAATATTTTATTGGTATCAGATGAGGCCAGACAGTTCCAGTCAAATTACAGGGATGTCAAACTGGCGGCCCATAGGCCAGATGCATCATGCATGGGCCATGCCCACCCTGGCTCTGCAAAGGCAAAAAATGTCACAATAGATCACGATACATCACATGACGCAATCGAGTTTGACACCCGTGAGTCAAAATATACTGATTAAAAACTAATCTGAGGAAGATCACAACTCAATAACAGTTCAGGCACCCATTAACAACTGCTAGGAAAAAACATCTCTTAAATGTAAAGTTTATCATCTATAGGATTTTGAAAGTCCACCACATGGATATGAAACTGGTGAAAATAGTTTCAATACAACATCACATTAAAACAAGAGTATCAAAGTTTCTTTATCATATACTAAAATATATGATTGTTTTCATTGGAATTTCTCTTACAAACTAGCATTAAAAGAATATTTGTATGTATCTTCTGACCACTTAAATATGCTAAACACAAAATAATCTCTTGTGACTAACTAAAAACCATGTTTCTCAAGTGAAAAGTAATAGCCACTATTGGGTATACTAATTACACAAACGAATTTGTTTCAACAAATTTTTATTGCTTTCATTAAATAAATTGTTCCATTGTATTATCATCAATGCTTTTTTTCTAAAAAAAAAAAAAGGTGCTGGAACTCACACACATCACACAACCCGCCTTGCCTACCCTACAAGGTTCCATCCAAAAAAGGTGCCGGAACTCCGTTCCGTGCGTTCTATGAGAAAAAAAAGCCCTGATTATCACTAAGGAAATTATTTGCAAATTGATTAATGTTTTCAGTTACTGAATGGAAAAGTTAGTTCATGAAACAACTGTGACCTAAAACCATCTTAGATGCCTTATATTAAGCCATAGTGTATTTATTAAACAAACCATAACAGCTATGGTTTAGCATGCTAAATTAAGACTATACAAACCACTTTATGGCATAGTACAGTGTGTGAACAACAGCAATAAATCAGACCATTGGTCAGTCAGCATTGTATGTCTAGAATTGCTGGCAGGCTTAATTGGAGATGTTGGGTTTTTAGCAAAGTACATGTTCTACAACAAGTTACAGTCTTGAACATTGAAATGGATCAATAATCTGTACCTGCAAAATATTGGAAAAACCATTTTTGTTTTACTTTTTGGAAAATGAAGTCTTCCTATTTCTGTATATAGGAAACATATTTCAAGACACAAGTTATAAATATTAGTGCTGGCTCACTAGACATTTTGCAGAAGTTTACATTTTGAGCTGTAAAAAGAAAATCCAATAGAAACTCTGTACTCAACAGAAATAACAGTGTGCAGAAAATGACTCTCCTAATTCTTATACAATAGAATCTCAGAGCCAGACCAAAGACCACCAGGAGGGTCACGAGGCTGATACCAAAAACATGTCTCCCTATTGAGTTCCTTCAGCCACCAGTAGCATTTACAAAAGATGTGATGGCATTCCTATTTTGGCAACCAGTAAGGTGGCCAATAGGGCTATTCAAATATGCTAAATAGATGATTCACAAAGCTCCGTTTTCTTACAAAAATCTGAATTTGTATGCACTTTAGTGAACTCAATCTCTTTCCTTGTATCCATCCAAAGGAAAGAGTCTCCTACAGCAGCAGGAGTTATTTCAAAGTAAGGATAAAATGAGAGAGTGAGAGAGAGAGACAGACTGTTGCCTCAGCACATTACAAGCAACCCCAATATCTATAGCAACATTGTCATGTGGCAGTCCCTTGTTTATAACCAAGTGCATTGACTTTCAATAAACAGCACTGCATAAAATTTCATTTCCCTGTGGGGAGAATTTAAGCTCCCTTTATTATTCCTTGGAAAAATTTAAGGCAGGCAAAAATGAAGATCAAAATGCAGTTGACCTTAGACATTATCAATGCCATTAAGAGTCTTGCTCTGCTAGGCCCATCTGTTGCATCTGAGGCCAGCAATTCATTAACCTTATTAGAGCCAGACTCCATAGTCCTGAGCTGACCTTTCTCTGGTTAATACAGGAAAGTCATTTTCAAGCACTTGTTTGAAAAACTCATTAAAGAATTGATAATAAAGGAAAGGGGGGGAATGGCTGATTTGTTCACTGCCAGTACTACCGTTGTCCCAGACATTTCAGAATGATCATTTTCTGGTGGTTATATCTGCCTGGCTGAGGAATTCTGGGAGTTGAAGTCCACAAGTCATAAAAGGGCCAAGTTTGAAGACCCCCTGCTCTAAAGAGATCTTTCCTACCTGCAGTGCTTTTTTTGTTAAAAAAAAAAAAAAGGTGCCGGAACTCACACATGTCATACAACCCACCTTGCCTACCCTACAAGGTTCCATCCAAAAAAAGGTGCCGAAACTCAGTTTTGGGTGTTCTATGAGAAATAAAGCCCTGCCTACCTGGCTGATTCCATAAGCATTGAGATGACAAATGTGAGAATTCTCTGCCAATGTACCAGCAGAGAGGAGTTCTCCTATTCAGGCGATCTTCTAAATGGAGGTACTGTCCTGGGTATTTATTTGAAATCAGCTTCCTATTGTTCATTTGATGTTTCAAGAATTATTTTTTCCATTGTGCACATTTTATCTGTCTTTGTGACTATGGCATTGTGTCTGCAAATAGGGGAATACCATTTTAAGGCAATGAATACCACTTTAGAAATCTCTACCTTGTGCTTCAAAGAACAATTGTTGCACTCACTGAACAATATCCTCCATTTGTCCTCCCTCCCATCTTGTGGAATCCCATTGTAACAGCTGGCATGATCAGAAAAAGGAATCCAAAGGCAGAACTGTTGATAAGTCAACAGAAAATGTTTTGAAGGGAGTGCAGGTTTACTATCATACTAAAACAGAGTGACACTAGCAATTATTTTCTTTTAATCACTGTGAGGAGGGAGAAGGGATGGGTATTTAAATTCAGCCCCCAATGGTTCAGACTAGGCACCCAATTACTAGCCAAGGGGCATTCTCTATAGCCACATGTTAGCCAGAAAAGGCAAGTGCTGGTTAATTGACAGACCCTTATAACCTTCATACTGTCATGAACATGTGCAGTTCTATAGCATCCTGATGACTGAATATATATGCAAATAGCTAAAGACCAATCAGTCTAACATCAATACTTCCGGTTGCAGTCTAACATCAAGCTTCCGGTTGCAGAACATGGCGGACCTACCGGGGTTAGTCCCTTGAGGAGACGGAGGAGACGGAGCCCACGGCAGAGAACGGGGGGCCTCCTGAGAGCCGGCGACTCTGGGCCGGGATGCTAGGAGTACGGGGCTTTGCTGGCGGCTGGTGCTGGGGGTGCCGAGAGCGCTGAGCCCGTTGGCGGCCCGCTGGCGGCTGGGCGGAAGAAGATCGGGTGGAAGATGCGGCCCGGCGGCCTGGATGCGGCCTGGCAGCCTGGCGGCCTGGCGGCTCGGCGGTGAGCTCAGCCCGAGGGCGACCGGTGGGGGTTTGGGCGGCCCGGAGCGGCTCGGAGCCTTGCAGGATCGAGCGATGTTGGACCCTTGGAGGTGCAGCGGCCGAGTGGCCGAGCGGCGGCCGAGCGGCGGCCGGGCGGCCC
>NW_015386960.1:6777-23166 GCF_001527695.2 Protobothrops mucrosquamatus
CTGCCCCCAGAGATCAGGGTGATCCCTGATCTCCCTTCCTTCCGCCGCGCCCTTAAGACATGGCTATTCCAACAAGCGGGACTGGCCTAGGGGAATTTTTAGAGGGGTTTTATTCATATTTTAATTAGACAATATTTAAATATTTCTTTTTAACTAATTTTAAATTTTGTAATTGTTTTTGATGTATTTTTAAATTGATTGTTAGCCGCCCTGAGTCCGCAAGGAGAAGGGCGGGATATAAATTCGATAAATAAATAAATAAATAAATAAATAAATAAATACCTGGGAAGATTCTGGGAAAGATAATCAAAAAACAGATCTGTGAACAACTAGAAGCAAACAAAGTTATAACTAATAGCCAGCACAGGTTTGTTAAAAACAGATTGTGCCAAACCAATCTTATGTGATTCTCTGATAAAGTGACCAAATTAGTAGACCAGCGAAATGCTGTGGACATAGTATACTTAGATTTCAGTAAGGCATTCGACAAAGTACACCACAATCTACTGCTTGGTAAGCTAGAAAAAGGTGGAATAGACAACATCACCACCAGATGGATTTGTAGCTGGCTGACAAACTGTATTCAACAAGTAGTCCTCAATGGTACTACAGCCACATGGAGAGAAGTAAGTAGTGGGGTACCACAAGGCCCAGTACTCTTCAATATCTTCATCAATGACTTAGATGAAGAAATAGAAGGAGAACTCATCAAATTTGAAGATGACACTAAATTGGCAGGAATAGCCAACACTCCAGAAGACAAGCTCAGGATTCAAAAATATCTTGACAAACTTGAACAATGGGCCCTATCCAACAAAATGAGTTTTAATCTGAGAAAAGCAAAGTTTTACATTTGGCAGGAAAAATCAAAGATATAAGTACAGATTAGGAGAGACCTGACTCACAAACAGTAACTGTGAGAGGGACCTTGGAGTCCTAGTGGACGATCACTTGACTATGAGCCAGCAATGTGCAGCAGCAGCCAAAAAAGCTAATACAATCCTGAGTTGTATAAACAGAGGCATAGAATCAAGATCACGCAAAGTATTAGTACCACTTTATAAAATGCTAGTGAGACCACACCTGGAATACTGCAACCAATTTTGGTCACCATACTACAAAAAAGATGTTGAGACCTTGGAAAAAGTTCAGAGAAGAGCAACTAAGATGATCCAAGACCTGGAGACTAAAACATATGAAAAATAGCTACAGGACTTGGGTTTGGCTAGTCTAAAGAAAAGAAGAAATAGGGGAGACATGGTAATAGTATTCTAGTATTTGAGAGGCTGCCACAAAGAAGAGGGAGTCAAGTTATTCTCCAAAGCACCAGAGGGCAGGACAAAAAACAATGGTTGGAAACTGATCAAAGAGAGAAGCAACATGGAATTAAGGAGAAAGTTTCTAACAGTGAGGACAATTAACCAGTGGAATAGCTTGCCTTCAGAAATCATGAGTGCTCCATCACTGGAAGTTTTTAAGAAGAGACTGGACAGACAGTTGTCTGAGATGGTATAGGTTCTCCTGCTTGAGCAAGGGGGCTGGACTAGGGTGACCTCCAAGGTCCCTTCCAGCTCTGTTCTGTTCTGTTCTGTTCTAAAGCTGAGGTCAATTCTTGATATGGTTAAATTGGATTTAGGTGAATTGATAAGTAGATATCAAGTTATCAAGAAGTACTCCAAATTATCAGCCAGACAGTCTCAGGACAATCTATTTCTTCTTTGAGTATCCTCTATATATTTTTTTTCTATCAATAACTACTAGTGTTCTATGTGCAATGAACATAGCTCAGTTTTCAAATCATTGACTACAAAAAGAGTAGTCCTATAAAAAGGAGTAATCATAAGACACCAAAACACACAAAGGAAATAGGAAAAAGAACTTTCCATCTGGGAAAGACTGATGGAAGAAATAGGTGGCAATATCATTTGAATCTAGCAGAATTGGAGGAGAGATAGAGTGCCAATGTCTTGAATGCAGAAAGAATTGCATTGCTGATGGGTAAAAGCACCTCAAAATAACAACTGCAATGCCTGGCTTGTGAACTAAGTTATGTAAATTGAAGAATGCCCTTATTGTCAGCAGGTATATTATTTCAAAGAAGACAGACAACTGTGTTAATCTCTCTTCAGCTTAAGACCCATCTCTCCACAAATCATCATGTCATCAATTTAAAGAGATTTAGATGTGACTGAAATCAAGAAGAGGAGATTGTCTCAGGATGCAGGGGTGGGGGTTGGGATACAGGTCTCCAAGAGGTAATTTTGATTGTGAGGAAAACAAGCAGAGAAAAAGAGAGAATAAATCTAACAAAGCAGCCCTCTGGCCTGGCCCTAAGGATCAAATCCAATTCTACCAAGATATATATTAAGCCTTGTCTATCAAGGCTTTGTCCTTGAAAAAATGAATAATGATGAGGTTCACCTCATTCTATTTTTCTCTAGAGAAAAAGTAGAACATTCACTTTTAAAGAAAAAGAACTGGCATGGCTGCCTTGGAATGAAGGTGCCTTCTTCATTTTGAGTTAATTGTGTGAGGCGCTACCTGCCATTTCACTAAATTGAAATTATTTAAATAACAAAAAATAGATACTAACTGGGAAGCTAGAGCACATGTATTAAATATTCTGATAGAATGACTGTACTTTATATGTGTTGCTTTGGAATTAAATTTAAGGACCTTTTTGTCTCTTATAACAAATTCCATCTACAACTAAAAGAGCCAGGGTTCCATATTATTTTGCAAGCTACTAAGCTACTACATTCATTTTTCTGTTTCCACTCCTCCTTGGGCCACCAGCTCTGGACTGCAAAAATCTCAATAACTACTAGATGCCTGCAAAACTAATTTTCTTATCTCTTTGCTGCTATATAGCAGCAAAGATGTTTGCAGGCCTGCCTTTTTACAAGGACTTGGTAATCTTTTTCTATCTTCTTTTTGGGTCATGTGTTCAGACTTGAAAAATTTCATCATAGGACTTTTCTTTCAGCTAAGTAGATAAATACCTTATGTAGACTTTCAAAGCAAGTATCAATCGAGCAACTTCTGGCTCTTACTCTGAAAAACAACTAGCCTGGCTGAAAGGCAGACCAATAAGGCACAAATTCTTTGAGATTTCTCCAAAATAGGCCAATTTCAAGTCTACCTTCACAATTAATATCATGGGTCAGGGACAGGCCAATCAAAAAACAGTTCTCTTGGACTCCGATGACAGGTTTGCCAGGTTTAAATACAGCAGCATAGTCAGTCTCTCTTGAGTTGCCTGTTGTTGAGAAGCAGACTGCAAAATAGTTCATTGTAGATGCTTGGAGATGCTATCTACAGTTACTGGTGAAATATCAGGATACAAGGAAACTAGATAATGGCTTTTCAGTCTAAAATCTCATAAATGCTTTAGCTACATACCTCCTTTTTATATGCTTATGTGGTACTAATAGTTAAATATGACTGGCTTTAGAATAAATAAGATCAAATTGTTGCCTCAGAACTCAGGCATTCGGAGTTTGACATGGAGCAGATAAGAACTTGATTCATGAATTTAAGAGAAAGACTCTTACATTTGTAAAGCAGCTTCTTGGTTCATCAGAAATTATGAATCACCAAGTAATTCTGGCAAAAAAGCATTTATTAAGGAGGGTCAAGTATTTTTATGGGGTACAGAAATGAATAATACATACCATAGGCTGCATTTACAAAGGGATAGAATCAAGATCATGTGAAGGGTTAGTACCACTTTGTAATGCCTTGGTAATACCATACTTGGAATACTGCATCCAGTTTTGGTCGCCACAATATAAAAAAGATTCTAGAAAGAGAGCAAGGAAGAGTAACAAAGATGATTAGGGGATTGAAGGCTAAAACATACAGTATGAAGAATGATTGAAGGAATTGGATATGTTTAGCTCAGTGATGGCGAACCTTTCAGAGATCGAGTGCCCAAACTGCAACCCAAAACCTACTTATCGCTGGGTGCCAGGTGGGTGTGGCCCACTGGGTGGGCGTGGCTGTGGTGGTCATGGCAGACTGGGTGGGTGTGGCCAAGGTGGGCATGATCACCTTGATGTTGCTCGTGGGGAGGGACCCCTGTGGGGGCCTGGTAGGGTTGGAGGAGATCCAGGGGGTCTCTGGCAGGTGGGGCAGTGGGCAGGAGGCTTGTCCTGTGGGATGAGGCGAGGCAGGGCGGCAGTGCCATTGTCACAGGACAAGGCGAGGCAGCGGCCGGGGCGGCTGCTGCCTGACACCATCAGCCCCCGCACACAGAGGCCAGTGAGCACATGGGTGCTGGGATGCATCTGCCCACTTGGGACCTCGGTGAGTTAGCGGGCGGCTGGTTGAAGAGGGCCAGTTGCCATCTCTGGGGCATGGCACATGTGCACACAGAGAGGGCTCTGAGTGCCGCCTCTGGCACACCTGCCATAGGTTCACCACCACTGGTTTAGCTAGATGGAAAGGGGTGACATGATAGCAGTGTTCCAATATCTAAGGGGCTGCCACAAAGAGGAGGGGTCAACCTGAAGGCAGAACAAGAAGCAATTGATGGAATTTAACTAAGGAGAAATTTCCTGACAGAACAATTAATCAGTGGAAAAACCTGCATTCAGAAATTGTGAGTGATCCATCACTGGAGGTTTTGAAGAAGAGATTGGACAACCACTTATCTGAAATGGTATAGGATCTCCTGCTTGAACAGGGGGTTGGACTACAAGGAACCTCCAAGATTCCTTCTAACTGTTATTCTATTAAAACATTCATTTGATGCATGTGATAGAAAGCTAGTGATCAAACAATAAAGCATACTGATTACATGTAACACTTGAATTAATAGAAAACATTGATTCTAGATAACATTCCACAAGTGGAAAATTTATGGATTATTCACTCCATTTCCCAGCTGGGTTTGTATCTCTCTTATATTCAAGGATTTTCAAAATGCACTCTATTGTTTAGTATTGAAAAAAAATAAGTTTTTGCATATCAAAAAAAATGACCTTGGCAAAGAAGAAAAAACATGTTTTCCTGAAGTTAGAAAAAAGACCTAGTCTGCCCTGCTAAAATGCTAATGTCACCTTTTTAAAATGCTAATAATGAAGCCTAAAAATCCATGTAATAAAAGTATGGAAACATGTCTCATAATGTAAGAATATATATTTGGAGAGAAGTCCTAATAGTTGTAAAATGTGGAGGAAAAGCATGTTGACATTGCCAAACCAATGATTTACCAATTAATAGTATGCCAGACAGGGAATATTGTTCCTAGGATTTTTTTATTCCTCTATCTGAGGGGATTGTTTTTAGTCAGCGCATTTTAACCCCATCTTTCAATTAAGAACTCCCGGAGAGACTTGCACACTATCAATGAAATATGGGGAAAGAGAGAAATATAAATAGGAGATAAGCAAACTCAGGAATCATTTCTGAACGTTGTATAATAAACAGCTTATATATAATAATCAGTAGGATACAGTCCTGGGATTTGGCAAAGCTGGTCTGTGCTAGTTTTTTGTGGAGTTATAAAAGTAATGAAGGCAGACTTCTGATTCTTTTTTTATATATAACATTATGAAAAACATTGTCCATATTTTTTCCATAAACACTCTTTTGTTAGCTGAGGGCACTTTTTTTAAAATGGAGAATACAAAATGGATGAAGCTCACAGTCTATATGAATGAAACATATTTGGGGAGACATTTAAATAGATTGCCCTTTAACTGTAAGTCTGTGTATTTTAGGGCTTACAAAATAGTGCTAATAGGTTGAGAATGGCAAGAAACTGTGCTGCCAGTTCTCAGCAATCCTCATCTGAAGAGGCTCTAAGAGCCATAAAAGGGTGTTCAGAGGCTGGATGTGACTCGGGGGATAAAGTTATCCTACTCCTTTTTCCATAGGATGTTGAGAGGGTAGTGCAAAACAATGACAAGGTTGATGGGAGAAAGCAGGGCTGAATAATGTAGGCTAGGGATGTCAAACTCGCAACATCACGTGGCATGTCGTGACTTTTTTTCCGTTGCTGGCAATGGGGTGGGCGCGGTTTCAGCATGATGCATCCGGCCCACAGGCCGGCAGTTTGATACCCCTGATGTAGGCCAATAGCACACCATGGGGATGTAGTAACCATTCAGGAGTTAGAACTTTCATGGTGCTGAGATAGTTATGTCTATATTTCTGTTGCTACTAAAAACATAGGACTACCTTTTTACATCAGACAACAGTTGTTGTCTTTATGCTGCAGGAAATTTCTTCAAGAGCTGTTGCCACCCCACCTACAATTTTTTTCCTCTTCATGTTTATTTATCACTTTTCATTTAGGAGCTCATGATGCTCTTTTCCCCTATTACTTCCTACCAGAGTATTGGGCTGAAGGGAAGTGACTGACCACTTAGAAGTCACTTAGCTCCTATGGATGAGGATAATCTTGGACTTGGATCTCTCTACTCCTAGTTTAAAACTTTAACCACTTTACTACAATGTTCTCCGTAGAGTGAAATGGAGTTCAGTCTCATACTTCATAGCATATAATACAGCTTCAGATTTCCTTTTCTACATGAACAAACATTAACTCATATCACTTTTGTGATGCTCAGATCTAGTAGATAGGATTCTATTCTATAGAAAACATTCTATTCTATGAAATCTGCCAGGTTGTCTTTCATGACGTTGGGAAAAGAGAAAGTCTGCCACTGAACTGATTGCAATCTCTTGCACGCTGATTCTTATCTGATCAAATTAGCATTTTGTGACATTCTATCTAAGATGGTGAAATCATCTTTTTGCAAATAATCTTAATTATAAAGCAAATTATCATGACTGAAGTGGACTGCTAGATCACAGTTTGCAGCTTGGTGTCTGTAAGAAGAAACTGAAATTAATTAGCTATTTGTCAGCCATCTTTGAAAATGAAAGGTGCCATTATTATGAGATGACAATAGTAACATTTTCCAATCACAGTGTAACATCTTGAAGTAATTACAGCAAACTAAATAAGGAAAGTATTATTGATTCATCTCTTTGGCCGAAATTATCTTAAGGAAAGTCTTCTAAGATGGAAAAGAAAATGAAAAGGAGATTTTATATATAGTATTATTCTGAGATCTTTTGGAGTCTGAGGGAAAGAACAAGATGGTGTCTTCCTCCTTTCTGCATATACAGTTTAACTAGATTGAGAATTGAATTTTATTTCAATACTGATAACAGGACTGCATCTTCCATCCTATCTAGTTTGGATCCATTACTATATCTTAGTATAGCCTACAACTTCACAAAATAGCTATGAATAGCATTCAGAATAAAAAAAAAATGTAGATCTCCATGGAAGCTTTCTTAGGCTTTTGGGAAAAGGCAGGATAACAATCTAACCCAGGGGTGTTCAACCTTGGCAACTTTAAGAACTGTGGACTTCAACTCCCAGAATTCACCAACCAGCAAACCAAGATTGGACACCCCATAATAACAAAAAGGGATGTACAAGAAACTATTGCATATTTGAGCATCCTACACCAAGAGACTCAGTGGAACTGCTTTAAGAACATGTATTAGTCATGTTGGATGGGATCAGCATCTTCTACATCTTCTACTTCTATATCTTTTAATAGAGGGTAAGCAGTGCCTACCATTAGAATTCTGACACAGATTCCAACGATGTTTTTGCACTCATAACTTGCAACCCTTCCAATGTATCTTGAGAATTTATTTTCCCCTAGAATAAGGACTGTCATCCCTGTATTGTCATTTTATATATTTTTATTATGATCACTGACCAGTATACAACAATCAACAGCATATAAGACAAAACATATTTTAAGTAGTTCATTGGTGCAATCAAACTATGCCTAGCTTTGCAGACAGCCATATCCATAAAGACAGAATCATACTGGTCTGATAATAACTGTATATAGAATCAGTCAATGTTTTCTGGGTACTTTATTCAATAGAGAGTGATAAGATGGGCCTTTTGTATCCTTAAAAAATACAGTAGGACATGGACTATGTTTCTGATAGAATCTTCTCCATAGAGGCACAACCTTAGTTATATGGAATTTTTTGTATCTGCCTTGAAGAAACACTGTAAGTGCATTAAAGCAAGCTAAAGATAGCACCCTCCGAAGTTTAGTGATAGTTATATAGGTTAGGGCTGTATTGTCATTTTAACACCTAACAAATAATAAAAAACTTGGTGACCTCATCCTACTTCTTGTAGGATGGGAGAATTCTCTTGCTGTTATTGACAATCCATTGCTGAACATCAAGTCTATTCTTGTGTTGCTCTGTACATCCAAATAGACCAAGGCTACTTTACTGTTGCTGCAAAAGCTATTAAGCCATAGGAGTATTAATTCACACAAATATTATATATATAATAAATGTAATTTCCTTTAAAGTTCAGGGGCAATTTTTAATTCTTACACAAATCCAAGTAATCATGCCTAGATAGACAAGAGAGAACCAGTTTGGTGTAATGGTTAATGCACCAGGTTAGAAACCGGGAGACCATAAATCAATTTTAAATCACATGCAATCTTTTGTGTTTTATTATCACTAGAGGAGGACCATTTCTCTGAAGTTCACATCAACTTTGGCTCAGAAGTAAGCAGAGCTGCTTCCTCTGATTCTGAGATTATCAAAACGTTTAACTATTAAGTCTCTTTTTCCCCACTCACCATCACAGTTTTTCCTCTGTTCACTATACATTCTTCAGTTCTAGTTCCAAGCAGCAGCATTCTTGTGATGATAAGGTTAAGGAATCTTGGCTAGTCCAAGGAGATACAAAAAGAATGGGATTTCTTTCTCCTTCTTCAGCTTGCCACTTCTAGAGTGCTCCTATCATAAGTGAATTAAACAGAATGGAAGTTAATATGGAAAATCAGTGGATGAATAGAGAGAAAAATACTGTAGGTAGAGAATTGAATAGATTTTTTTTAGCTTGGATTTTAGCTTGGATTCAGCCTATGATATTATGTTTCCTTCATCTCTAGTGGTTGTCACAAATTTCTATTTTTTTAGATTTCAAAAGTGCTTCAAAGCTATTTCAGGAATTACTGAGCTATGCATAACACAAATCATAATAAACAGAATAAACTATATTGCTTTTAGCTCAGTAGCTTAATTACAAAAAATCTTGATGCTTTGTCAGATTTTTATTCTTTAGGGACACTGGCTATATCCAGATGGACCTTTTCATGAGTACAACAGATGGCAAATTGTGGCAATTTTATAGATTTACCAGATGATACAACCCTTCTATAGTGAATTGACCAAATTTTATCTCCCTTCCATTTCTGAAGGGATAACTTTTATGTGGGAAAATCTGAAATGAAAGCTACATTTATTAAAGTTGTGGATGATTTATGACACTTAATTCCATCAGATGTTGGTGGAGCTATTATATCAGCAGTGGCTGACATTGTCCCTTTGGTTCAACCTGTCCCACATTCCCCATTTGGACAACAAAGCATGCATGCTGTTTTTGGATCTATTTCATACTACGCAAGGTTGTGGAGCATCAGAAAGTTAATTAAAATAGCAACAATACAAAAAATTCATTTGCAGATCAACTAATTAGCTATGAATATGTTGGTAAGTACTACTGATTGGGTGAACGGATGGAAGAAGAAATTAAGATGAAATCTGGTCAAGATTTACCTGTGAACTCTATGAAGAGAAAACACTTTTTCAACCACAAAGCAGAAATGGTACTGCATTGCATTGTAGTTCTGACAACAAGAATAGAACACATCCACCAACATTTAGATCAAGAATTGAAAATCCTATTATATATTCTTGAAACACATCAGAGGAAGAATCCAGGAAAGATACGCGATGATTGCTAATAATAAGTGTGGTTCAGGTGGTCTAAATAATTTTATATTTTTTCATTTCTAAAAGTTATCTTGGAAACCTCGTTAATGTTGCAGTATTACCTATGCTTAAGGGAGATAAAGATCATTGGCATTCAAGCCAATACATTTCTGTACTCTGGTGATTTTGCCTATTTGATACGGAATGAGAGAGGAGCATCTTGTATATTGAGATTATACAGAGCTAAAATTTAATTTCAGGTGCACATATAAAGCCCTATAATTCTCCCTGTGGATTACATCCAGAAGCTTTTCTGCCACTTTAAAATCCCTCTCTTGTGACTATGATCTTTGCCCACCATATAAAAGGTTATGCTTTGAAACCTAGCAGATTTTGTTTAGTTACTATCTTTTTCTTTAACCAGCTAGTTTTCCTACTATTACTGGAAGTAGTGGTACTACTGCAATACTACAGTAGTTCCCACTATTACAGGAAGTAGACCTGAAGAATATATAGGTGAACTAAGGAGAAACAATTAACTACATTGAAGAGCTGTCACTTCCTTCGCAAAACAGCCCATGAACTGCTCAAGTTAACTTGCATCAAATTGAGCTGCACTGTTGCAAGCAGGCGTGATGACTTAAGGCAATATCTTATAGAAGAATGTAATTTAGAAAAATTGTTCATAAATAAAGTATAAGAAATTATTTATTGCTTTTTCTGGCAAAGGGGCAGCCAGGCAGCATGGATAAATCCATATTACACTACTTGAATTCATTGATATAAATAAGAACACACATTGATTGAGAAAATGTTTTTGCTAACACCTAATGTGCCATTACTTTGATACCAATAAAGGAAATCCAGGTATGAATTTGGATGCAGCAGTATATTATATAGCTCATACTCAACTACAATACTGAACTTAATGAATGTTTTATTTTATCTTGTTATCTTAGAATTTTATTACCCATAGTTTCAAGCATTAGTGTAATTATGTAAATAAATAAATGATAAAGAATGAATGTGTCATATAAATTCATACACATTCAGCCATAATTCACTTTGAATAAAGCCATATATTAGCCAGCTGAAGATCAAAATATTTCAAGCTTGAATCAGAAACTTCCAGCATGTGTTAATTTTACTTTATGAAGTACTTTTTCCTTTTTGCCATAAAATTCTCTTACCCAAAGTTAAAAATACATGAAAAATGTAACAAACGCAGTGGGGTAGACTATATGATATGAAATCTCATAGGCAAATTGCTATTATTACCATTCTTTGCCTTTGGCCAACACTATACATTCAAGAAAGTGAAACTGCATGATATCTAAAATACAATTTGCTATGCCCCAGGCTTCCATTGTTTAATTTTGCATTAAAATGTCAATTGTAAAATAACAGTTTGAAGCATTTTTAACTAAGGTTTCTCATATTTTCAGCAAAGTCTTGGATCTACTGTATATAGGGGTTTATATAGGAAAGTTGTGCTGAATTATTTATATGGTTCCCTTCATCTTTGTTTCTATTTTTAACATATACTAGACAACCTGTGACCTGTTGGGTCATCTTTTCAGAGATAGTTCCTTACTTAAACAGAGAAACAAATGCCCACAGGCAAAAATACCAAAGTGGAAGCAACTTCTGACTTCCTGTCAGCTTGTCTATTGCTGACTGCTGTTTGACAGCCAATGGTGGGACAGGTCTGGAGGGTTAGGATGGGACCAGTTTACCAGGCAGTGGTGCAGTAGCATGGCAGAACTGAAGCAACAAATTTCAGTCCCATAGGAATTATAGTCCCAAATGTTGGGCACATTCTGTAAGTTAGTCCATTTGAGATATCTTGGATCAAAAATTGTTGCCCAATGATGCACTGTTTCAATCTGTTAAAGGTTACAGACATGAGAATGTTAGTAGTATATATATTAACCTGCATGGAATAGTTTGATCATGATTTATATTAGGGCTATGCATTGATTAGACTAATTTAAAGGTAATAGAAATACAATTTTAAAAAAGTTTCCAGATCTTTTCACTTGTTAAGATGTATGAAAAAAAATGGACAGCAAAAGAAAAAAGGTAGGAAAAAACTGATGATCAATATCAATAGTCTGACTAGAATGTGATTTCATGGCTACATCATCCAAAACAGTTTGTGAGAATTTTTGCATACATTTTATAATATTTGAAATGGCATAGTAAAGATATTACCCTAATGTGGATTTTGCTAAATGTATTTAATGTGTAATGTAAATTGTGATTGGCAGTTACCTTGGTCAGAAAAATTCCACAGATCTTTGGACAAAATCACAATCATTTTTAGATCTCAGGGTAAAATGTATTATGCATTTTTATAATATGGAAATATAACATATTTTTGTATGATTTGCATTCCTGTCTTGCATAGGGAAATGTGATACAAAATAAAACCAAGGTGAGCTCTTAAGTGAGTATATATAAATGATCATAGAGGAAAAAGAGAGAGATACACCTGCACAAATATATTAATAATGAATGAAATAAGATTTCATTAATTTTAATAGTTTAAAAGTCACACAATCACCCAAGTATCAATCATGTAATTAACCAAATTATTTAAATATAACCAATGAATTTCATAATTAAACTACTGAACTTGTTTGCTTGCATTAGCTGGGTATCAGTATAGATTCAGTATATGTTGAAATGAACATATCTCTTTTCTCTTCTTTTTTTTCTATGTGGGCTCCTTTAATATGAGGACAGTTCATCTGAAACCAGTTCTACTTTTGCCATTTACTCAGAGGAGCCTCATCTCAACTATACCTAAAGAAGGTTACTCCCAGAAATGAAATCTGATAAATAAAGAAGCAAAACATGGAGATTTGGTCCATGAATTAATGGCCCATTATGCAAATTTGGAAAACATGAAAACAGTCTATCAGTTCCTGTGTAGATCCTTTAAATCAGGGCTTTTCAACCTTTTCAGAGATTGTACCACTTTTAGGATATGGCAATATTCGAGTACCACCAGTCACCTACAGGTGGGTGTGGCCTGCTCGACACCACACACTGGACACAGCTTACTCGAGACAGCTGGATCAGAACAGAACAAGTTGCACTGGCTAACTCAATGTGAGGACAACTCAGTGCCCCACAAACTCCTCACCTCCCCAAACTGCTAGCAGTGAAGCACATGCACACACGTGCATACACACACACACACACAGACAGTGCATTCCAGGTTTGGGGACTTTTATCCACAGAGGAAAGAAAGGGCCTTCTCCCCAAGCCCAGGCATGATTGGCAATTTGCTAGCTCAGATGTGGATACAAGTCTCTAAGCTTGGAATGTGTGTGTGTGTGTGTGTGTGTGTGTGTGTGTGTGTGTGTGTGATGCTAAAGAGATGTTCTTTTCCCAATGAATAAACCATGGTGGACTATGCTTGTTTTGCACTATTTTGATTCTCCTCCCCAGCAGCAGCCCATTGATTTCAGAACTGCATGGCCAGAAAGATAGAGGCCTTCAGCCTCCCAATCCCTGCTGAGAGAGGAATTTTCATTTTGGTGAAGATCAGGTCATACCCCCTCAATGAAAGAAAAACCCCAAATCCAGCAGGCCAGCCCAGCCACCGCGCCCCTCTGTTTCCTTCTCCTTGCCCCCTGGACACAGATGCAGTTGCTGCTCCTTGCCATAGCTGGGCGAGACTTGCAAATACCTCCATCTGCTTCGTCCTGCAAAGCAGTGTTCCCCTGGCACTCCTGCCCGCCGCCATGCCAGCAGGCCCGTCAGAATCAGGATGACTGCAAAGGAGGTAGCTATGAGGGGGGGAAGCAGAAGGTTTTTCAGCAGGTGCCGCCAGGCCTGCAAATGTGGTGTTGTCCCTCCATTTTCCAGCCCCGAAATTCCAGAGTAAAGTTGGGCAGCCTTTGAACACCGCTGACAAGCTACAAATCTGCTGTAGTCTCGGCTGCCTCCCCCTTCCTTGGCAGGACAAGGCTGGAGTGCGTGGCCTTTAGTCAGGGTTGCCGGCATGGTGGTGGGCAGGAGCACCAGGGGAGTGCCACTTTGCAGGACGAAGGTACTTGCAAGTCCCGCCCCAGCTATGCTGAGGAGCAGCGACTGCATCTGTGCCCAGGGGATGAGGAGAAGGAAACAGAGGGGCACAGTGGCTGGGCTGCCTTCTGGCCTGCTGAATTCGGGGCTTTCTTTTGATTGCAGGCTGGGGTGGATCAGCCCCTCGCTGTGTCCAGGGCGGCCCCGGGCCAAATGTAAACATCCCGCGGGCATGTCTATCTCCTTCTCCTCCTTTTGTCTTCAGTGTATCTGCAACTGACTCCTTTCCCCAGGCGCACACAGCTTCCAGAAGCTCCAGTCAGCTGGAGCCTGGCATGGATCCTGGGCACTCAGCAGAGCCCCGGCAACATCATGGCTTCAGATGGCTTCAGCTCATCCTCATGCTACACTTTTACACTTTTTTAACATGTTTTTTTTACAGTGCTTTTCAACCTATCGTAAGCATACTGCCTGCCAGATGCCGACGTACCACCAGTAGTATGCGTATCACCAGTTGAAAAACCCTGCTCTAAATAGCTGAATACAAAAACTGGGATAAGGGGAAAGAATGCATAGGAGTGGAAAAAGGAAAACCCTGTATGGTTAACTCCACTGATCAAAGCCTTCACTGACAAATCTATGATCTCAACCCGAACCTCTAATGTAAATGAAGATAAGAACAGAAGTAAAATATTGTTAGATATTTTCAGATGAAAAAGGCAGGCTATATATTAAACTCCTCTTGTGAAGTGATTTTATATACCCTGGATATCATTTACCAATCAGACATTTTCTCTGCATGAGATTGTGCTAGACGAAGATGAACAGGGAGATAAAGAAATAGGTATTATTTAGTGTTGCTGAGATGTTTATTCTCTTAGTTCATGTCCTCTGAAATGAATAAAAAACTGTAGGGAAATGAAAGTTCCCTTCATTCATTTATATATATATAAATAGGAAGCGTAGGAATTCCTGAGAACTGGCCACTGCTGATATAAGTCTCTTTTACTTAAGTAAACAAAGCATTACTTCATAAATGACTAGGACCAAATGGGAGACTAAAAACCTTGATCACATGGTCCTGCCTTTACCTTCTATGTTGTACTTCTAGGTCAGCCAATAAACATAGTTCTCTGAACAGTATACTGATATGAAAGAATTTTAATTTAGTTTTAATTCTGGCTAGGATATATATATATTGCAGAGCCGTCCGGCAATATAAAAAGGACTCCCAATAATCTTGTATTATGCTCTGATGATGTCGGCAGTGTTGGCCGACGAAAGCTTAGCTTTAGCTTGTGTATTAAACAGTTTTTGTTTTAATATTATCCTGGTGCTCGGACTATTTTATTTCTATTATATGGATTTACCCGCCTGATCTCCAGCAAGTGCAAACCCAGGTTATTAATTTGGATAGAAATAGTATCATGTGTCATGAAAATTCAATAGCTGGAAAATGGATTGTTTTTCCTTCACTGATTATTTAGTGCCACAGATCAGGGAGTTGCCATGGGCACAGAGAGATCCTCCCCTGCAATGCTTTGAGTGCTAGCATTTTTTTTCAACTGGTTGCAAAACTCTTCATCTAGTATTGATAAACAACCTGATTAACATTGTATGGATTCTTGCCTGCTTCTGAAAAATCTAAGTTATCATTGGCTATTTTACCTTTCTATTATTCATCTCCTCAAGCTACTAAGAATATATCCTTCTTCCCAGGGCTATCCCCCCCACACACACACACACACATAATATGCATCAAGCAATTGATATTATTGAATCTGAATGTACTAGTTAACTTGAAATACACTTCCAAGGCACTAATATGTGCATAGGTGACTGCATATTCAAAGCACATTTGACCATAAAGTAAAGGATCTTTCTTTCCTTTATGAATAAAGGAATCTTTTTTTAGGTTTTCTTTTTTCTTTCTTTTTTTTTTAGTTTCTTCAGATCAGATTCTAGATACATTGATTAGAGGCAAAGTAGAAAACCACAGGGGTTATGGTGGCAGATTATATTATAGAACTGGGTTATTTAAGGGACTGACTTTTCCTAAATTTATCTGCCCATCCTAACAGGTCCAAAGGGAGAGGTTTGTTGTGGGTCCCATTTCTTAAAGAGTTATATCTGACAGGATCCAGCCTTTTCTGCTGTGCTACTCATCTTTCTCAAAGTGAGATTGGCCTCACACTTAATAATAATAATAATAATAATAATAATAATAATAATAATAATAATAATAATAATAATAATAATAATAATAATAATAATAATAATAATAATAATAAAGTTGGAAGGGAACTTGGAGGTCATCTAGTCCAACCCCTTGTTCAGGCAGGAAACCCTATACCATTTCAGATAAATGGCTGTCCAGTCTCTTCTTAAAAACTTCCAGTGTTGGAGCATTCACTGCTTCTGGAGGCAGGTTGTTCCACTGGTTAATTGTTCTAACTGTCAGGAAGTTTCTCCTTAGTTCTAGGTTGCTTCTCTCCTTGATTAGTTTCCATCCGTTGCTTCTTGTCCTGCCTTCAGGCGCTTTGGAGAATAGCTTGACTCCCT